>NC_066881.1:124519-207966 GCF_022985175.1 Labeo rohita | reverse complement strand
CCTCTGCGTCCAGGAAACGGACAGACCAGGTGAAGAGGGGGAGGTCTTCATCTGGTTCCAACGTTGCCAAATCCTACCCTGAGTCCGTCATTTCCTGGCTGCTGCTCCAGGTATCAATCCTCTTGGGCCACCAACGGATCGTGACCACCGCATTCGTTGACTCGGTTGCAGCTGGGAATTTCATCGATCAAGCTTATGCTGCCAACCGAGGTGTTATCCCAACCTCTTAACATCACAGCCATTGACGGTCACCCCTAAATTTCAGCCCCATCACTCATCGCACTAAGGAACTCACTCTGCTAATCGACTCACACTCAGAAAACATCCAATTTTACATCACAAAGATTTCCTCACCTCCCATCATCCTCGGACACCCGTGGCTGGTCGCTCACGACCCCTTCATCTCTTGGACATCCAACCGGGTTGTGCACTGGGGCGCGACTTGTCAGGAGCTCTGTCTCCGGGCTAAGGTTGGGACGTGTTCCGGGGAGTCCGAGGCCTCCGATGTCGACCTTGAGGCCATTCCCGTCCAGTACCGTGACTTGGCCGAGGTCTTTAGCAAGCGCAGCGCGGCCCGGCTGCCTCCTCATCGCCCCTAAGATCTCGCTATCGACCTCGTGCCGGGTGCGGTACCACCCCGCGGCCACTTATACTCACTATCGGCGGACGAACATCGAGCTATGGAAGAGTACGTGGCTGAGGGACTCCGCGCCGGTACCATCCGTCCTTCCAGCTCACCCGCGGCCGCAGGGTTCTTCTTCGTCAAAAAGAAGGACGGGGGTCTCCGCCCTTGCGTCGATTATCGGGGGCTCAATCAGATCACCATCAAAAACCGGCACCCACTTCCACTTACTAACACCGCCCTGGACGCCCTCTCTGGTGCCCACTTCTTCACGAAGTTGGACTTACGGAGCGCATACAATCTGGTCCGCATCAGAGAGGGTGATGAGTGGAAGACGGCCTTCCTAACCCCCACCGGTCACTACGAGACCCTTGTGATGCCGTTCGGATTATGCAACAGTCCGGCGGCCTTTCAACATTTCATCAATGACGTTCTCCGGGACATGCTGGGTAGATGGTGGTATGCTTACCTGGACGACATCCTCATCTACTCTAAGACTCTAGAAGAGCATACTCAGCATGTCCGGGCAGTTTTACAGAGGTTGCTGGCCCACCAGTTGTTCTGTAAGTAGGAAAAATGTGCTTTCCACCAGCACACCACCACATTTCTCGGGTTTGTAATATCTGCCCAGGGTGTGGCCATGGATCCCCAGAAGCTGGAAGCTGTGCGTTCGTGGCCCCTACCTACGCCGCTTAAGCAGCTACAACGTTTTCTGGGGTTCGCCAACTTCTATAGGCGTTTCATCCGGGGCTTCAGTTCAACTGCAGCGCCTCTCACTGCTCTCACAAAACCATCTCGCGGAGAATTTCACCTCACTCCGGAAGCCATCCAAGCCTTCAAGACACTCTGCCACCAATTCACCTCGGCCCCTGTCCTCATTCACCCTGACCCGGCCAGATCCTTTGTTGTGGAGGTGGACGCCTCCGATGTGGGTGTAGGAGCCGTTCTCTCCCAACGCGGTCCAGATGAGAAACTACATCCCTGTAGTTTTTTCTCCAGAAAGTTCAATCTCACTCAGCAGCGTTACGGGGTAGGGGACCGTGAACTGTTGGCCATCAAGTGGGCTCTGGAGGAATGGCGTCATTGGCTCCAGGGCGGCAGTGACCCATTCACCGTCTGGACCGATCACCAGAATCTCACAGTCATCCGACAGGCCAAACAACTCAACCCCAGGCAGGCGCGGTGGGCCCTATTCTTCGAACACTTCAACTTTCACCTCTCATACCGCCCAGGCTCAAAGAACACCAAAGCCGATGCACTCTCACGCCAACACCAAAAAGACACCACCTCCTCGGAACCCGCACCTGTCCTGCCGCCACACATCATCTTGGCTCCTCTCCGGTGGGGGTTAGAAGAGAGAGTCCGCCAAGGTCACGGCCAGGAACCCCCACCATCGGACACACCCACTGGACGCCTCTTTGTCCCCAGCGCCCTGCGCCAGGAGGTGCTTCAGTGGGGACACGATTCCACGTTGGCGGGTCATCCAGGAGTCCAGCGGACCATCAGTTTCATCTCTCGAGCGTTTTGGTGGAGGACGCTGCGGAGGGACATACAGGAGTACGTCCAGGCCTGTAACATCTGTGCCCACTCCAAGACCATCAACGCGCCCTCCACCGGGGAGTTGCAGCCCCTCCCCGTACCAAAACGACCCTGGACTCACATCTCCCTCGACTTCGTCACTGGACTTCCCGAATCCCAAGGAAAGAACACCATCCTAACCATCGTGGATCGCTTTTCTAAGGCTGTGCACCTAGTGGCTCTCTCCGGACTCCCCTCTGCTAAAACCACCGCTGAGTTAATTCTCGAACACGTAGTCCGCCTGCATGGGTTTCCCAAGGACATCGTCTCGGACAGAGGGCCCCAGTTCACGGCCAAATTCTGGCAGGCCTTCTGCCGTCTGGTCGGAACCACCTCCAGTCTGTCTTCCGGGTTCCATCCTCAGACCAACGGCCAGACGGAGCGGGCCAACCAACAACTAGAGCGCTACCTCCGATGCTTTGCCAGCGAGCATCAGCGCTCTTGGGCTAGCTACCTCGTTTGGGCTGAACTATCCAACAACCTCCACAGCTCCACCACCACCGGCCTAAGTCCATTCGAGGTATGCTACGGATTTCAACCTCCCATATTTGAACATCAGGAACCGGAGGTTGAAGTTCTGTCCGCCCAACAGTTGGTCCGCCGGTGTCGGCGGCTTTGGAATCACGCTCGTGCTGCCATCCAGAAAACCAACCGACGTTACATCATTCAGCACCGCCGCCGACACCCTCCGGAACGACTGTTCCATGTGGGTGACAGGGTTTACTTATCCACCAGGAACATCAACCTTAAGACAGACTCCAAGAAACTCACTTCCCGCTATATCGGCCCCTTCAAGATCACCCACCAATTAAACCCTGTCACCTTCCGGCTCCAGCTGCCTGCTTCCCTCCGGATCCATCCCGTCTTCCATCAATCACAACTAAAACCTGTTTTCTTCTCTCCTCTGTCTCCCCAGATTCCCGCTCCCCCCCTCACCCCGGATTATTGACGGTGGTCCTGCCTACACCGTTCGGAGAATCCTCGACTCGCGCTACCATGGCCGTGGCATCCAGTATCTCGTCGACTGGGAAGGCTACGGTCCGGAGGAGCGGTCTTGGGTTCCCGGACGGTTCATACTGGATCCCACTCTCATCCAGGACTACCGTCGTCGGGTATCCTCCTCTCCGGGACCGTCTGGTGCCGGTCCTGGAGGGGGGGGGGTACTGTCACACGCACCGGATCACGTGAGGTCACGAGGCATCGGAAGTAATCTCCGCGGGTATATAAACAGGAAGTAAGGTTTGGTTTGCACCAGACATTGAGTTCATGTTGGACTACTGTGAAGGTCATCTCTCATCGCCATCTCTCTACTCACGTGAGTACCGCTCAGCGGATCTATTTTATATACTCGTCTGTGTGCGTGTGGGAATGCGGATTTCCTGGTGGGAATCTCTACTCCGTAGACGGAGCGTTCTCAGATCAATCGCGTGGCTAACCTGCTCACTCGTGTGTTTCCGCATTTGAGTTCTCCACCACACTACACAGGGACCTTTCCTCGATCATTCATTTCCTGTCTTGCCTCCGTGACAATTTGATCCATTTCTATTGAAGTGTATTACATGCACAGCCAGCAATAAAGAAAAAGTGTATTTTATTTGTCATCATGAAGGATGTTTGTGTGTTTACATAAATACAATGAACTGCAGGCTCATTTAAAACAGAAAAGTCCACCGATCCATTACATGTGCTGCAGTAGCAACTGAGCTGGAGCAGATTCTGGGCCCTGGTGCAAATTTCTTCACATTTGAACAGCTGCAAACTGTGGCTGTAGTGGTGAATGTAACTGTGCAAAACTAATGCAATATACAAGGAAACACTGGATACTGTAAAAATAATAATAATATTAAAATAAAGGAAAATGAAATATGGAATAAAGTTGATAAGATTTGGACCTGGACTGTCCAGGCTGAGGGAAAACCAACATGTCCATTTTATGTGGTTTCAGAGAGGACTGAAGAGCAGTCACAATGTTCCTGGCAGCTCAAAGACATCTTTTTGATGATGTGCTCATTACACATGTACTTGTGGGTAACTTTTGAGAGCATGCCTTTATGCCTTTAGCTGGTTTATACGTCTCCTAAACTCAGCCGTGGTCATCAGACCGCATTGCCTTTGTCACTGCTGAATGTAAATTGTGACCTAAGCAGTAAAATCACGAGCAGTTACGATGTTTGCCCCATTGACTGTAGTGATAAAGGTCAACTTCTTTTCATCTAGGCAGGGACCATTTATCAAATGCATGGCAGAGAGCTTCCAAAACATTGTCGGTTGTGGATTCTGGGGCATAAACACTATTTAAAGCAATACATTAGACTCAGCAGAGTCATTCTGGGACAGAAGTCTCTGACATGTAAGTTTTGCTGGGAAACTCATTTTGCTTGTCGAATTTCTGAGGGATTGCAGTGGTTTCTCTGCCGTGCTAAATGGAAAATTCTCCTCTGTGTAAGAGTGGCTTTAAGGCATTAATGCCTGTCATTTTCACTGTGTTTGAGAAATCATGCAGTCACACAAAGGCCGCAGCCTCTCCTAACTGTTGGGTTTGCCTGCGTGAGATGCAGACTGGTATACACATTGCATAAACAGATCAATAGCTCTAAAAGGTCTACATATAGTAGAGTAAAAACAAACGCGGCACATTCATTTCTGCTCCTGTGGCTCTCAAGTAGAGTGTGCTGTATTTCTGCACTCTTATGTTAACACAGACACCCTCTGTCGACGAAATAAGAACATAGTGTTATCTCTTTTGCTCAACAGTGATATTGCTAGTGCTGTCTAACCATTTGTGACTAAAAACTTCCACAGCAGTTTAAAATACTGAACTCTGCATAGCATTCATTTTGATCAGATATGTTTTCTGGGCTGCATTTCCTAAAAGTAAAGCCGTTTAGGAAGTTTTCCTTAAGCCTAAGTTGACCGTAGCTCTATTGGTGACACTGGTTCTACGATCAACTTAGGCTTACGATGCTTTTGGGAAACGCAGCCCTGGACAGGATCGACCATGGCAAAACCAGATTTAATTCAGCGCAATAAAAAGCATATTTACACTGTCTGGATTGCTCCCTATACCCTACATAGTGCATTATGTGTCATTCATTATGTAGAACATAGTAAAAATGTGAACAAGTGACTTCATTTCAGCCACAACTTTAGCATCTTTTTATTATGTCCTGTAGGGGGCAGGATACTTCAAATTCTAGAGAGCATATGACAGAAAATCTCATGAGAAGTGATGTTTAAAATGTTATCAGTGTGTTAACAAATGTTAACATACTATTCTCCTCAATGTCTTGAGGGATTCAGTGTCTCAGTGTCTTGACCTGGCCTTATAAAGCCTATAAATACAGTGGATTTTGTCCTCCCTTCAGGGGCTGTTACATCAGTTTCACTCTGTGGATTGATGGATCCTCATTTGCAGTGGCTGATGTTGAAGAGGATTCCTGTGCCAGTGTCTATTCCCACTCAACAACCATCACCAGATCTAGTGCCCACTGTGGTTATGGATCCAGAGCCCACAGCAGATCTCTGTCACGGAGATCAGAGCCAGTAGCCACATCCATCCTGGAGCTCGCAGCCATAACATCCGTTAGTGGAGCTGGATACAGAGGAATGGCTAACAGACCTTTATCACAACCTGACTTCAATCAGGCGTAAAATAATTTCTGCCTGTATTATTGTCAGTGGATGTTTGCCAGTTTTGACAAAATTCAACTAACTTTGTTTGAAATACCAATGTTTATTGTCAAGCTTAACAGTCTATTTAGCCTTATATGAAGCCGTGTGTAAACAGTCAAACGTGAAACATTATATGAGCGAGCTGTCAGATAATCAAGACTGACGGGCATGTTTAGTGACTTTAGATGTATTAGATACCCACGGAACAGAAAATGACTTGCTGATATCACAGCACAATGCTTATTGCTTCAAAGAGCTGTGATTTGTTCTTTTCTGAAGTATTTGACTCTGATATCATTTACAAACATGGGATATAGGATGGGTGGTTGTTGCGGTATTGCTAATAAATTATATATATATATATATATATATACACACATATATACACAGTACAGACCTAAAGTTTGGACACACCTTCTCATTCAAAGAGTTTTCTTTATTTTCATGACTATAAAAATTGCAGATTCACACTGAAGGCATCAAAACTATGAATTAACACATGTGGAATTATATACATAACAAAAAAGTGTGAAACAACTGAAAATATGTCATATTCTAGGTTCTTCAAAGTAGCCACCTTTTGCTTTGATTACTGCTTTGCACACTCTTGGCATTCTCTTGATGAGCTTCAAGAGGTAGTCACCTGAAATGGTCTTCCAACAGTCTTGAAGGAGTTCCCAGAGATGCTTAGCACTTGTTGGCCCTTTTGCCTTCACTCTGCGGTCCAGCTCACCCCAAACCATCTCGACTGGGTTCAGGTCCAGTCACTGTGGAGGCCAGGTCATCTGGCGCAGCACCCCATCACTCTCATTCTTGGTCAAATAGCCCTTACACAGCCTGGAGGTGTGTTTGGGGTCATTGTCCTGTTGAAAAATAAATGATGGTCCAACTAAACGCAAACCGGATGGAATAGCATGCCGCTGCAAGATGCTGTCGTAGCCATGCTGGTTCAGTATGCCTTCAATTTTGAATAAATCCCCAACAGTGTCTCCAGCAAAGCACCCCCACACCATCACACCTCCTCCTCCATGCTTCACGGTGGGAACCAGGCATGTAGAGTCCATCCGTTCACCTTTTCTGCGTCGCACAAAGACACGGTGGTTGGAACCAAAGATCTCAAATTTGGACTCATCAGACCAAAGCACAGATTTCCACTGGTCTAATGTCCATTCCTTGTGTTCTTTAGCCCAAACAAGTCTCTTCTGCTTGTTGCCTCTCCTTAGCAGTGGTTTCCTAGCAGATATTCTACCATGAAGGCCTGATTCACACAGTCCGCATGTGAGCCAGTTTCTTTGTAGCGCTTGATGGTTTTTGTGACTGCACTTGGGGACACTTTCCCAAGTTTTCCCAATTTTTCGGACTGACTGATCTTCATTTCTTAAAGTAATGATGGCCACTCGTTTTTCTTTACTTAGCTGCTTTTTTCTTGCCATAATACAAATTCTAACAGTCTATTCAGTAGGACTATCAGCTGTGTATCCACCTGACTTCTGCACAACACAACTGATGGTCCCAACCCCATTTATAAGGCAAGAAATCCCACTTATTAAACCTGACAGGGCACACCTGTGAAGTGAAAACCATTTCAGGTGACTACCTCTTGAAGCTCATCAAGAGAATGCCAAGAGTGTGCAAAGCAGTAATCAAAGCAAAAGGTGGCTACTTTGAAGAACCTAGAATATGACATATTTTCAGTTGTTTCACACTTTTTTGTTATGTATATAATTCCACATGTGTTAATTCATAGTTTTGATGCCTTCAGTGTGAATCTGCAATTTTCATAGTCATGAAAATAAAGAAAACTCTTTGAATGAGAAGATGTGTCCAAACTTTTGGTCTGTACTGTATAGCCAGGTAAGTTTCAGTTTAGTTTGCACCAATCCTGGGTTTTAGGTACCACAAAAGTGGCTTGGCTTTTAGCGGCATTCATTGTTATGGTAGCTTACACTCCATGGCTAACCTGGGGCTCAGGATGTGTTCTGGTTTAGAGACCTCAAACAGTCAGATGTGAGCAAAGTGACACATGTTTGACACAAAATGTCACTCGCCCAGTTTATCTTGCTCCAAATTAAAGGTTACTAGTACTAAAAAAATTTTTTTTTAAAAAAGTCTGGGTTTAATGTTAATTCATTTTATATGATTTCTATTATTAATCCATTACACACAAGTAATTTTAGTTTAACAGTTATTATAAATCATACAGATTGTATGTAATATAAATAAGTTGTGGAAACAATAGATAAAGCTTGTTACCTTACATATTCAAGTCTACAGTATATTGCTGTATATTTTCAACTATATAAACTAACGTCATACGTTTTACCTGTGGCTTTGTAACCCAGTCTGTTAGGCCGATTGTTACACACTGATAGAGCAAGATCATTTATTTTATTTGTCCTCTTTCATGTAGCTCTGAATTTGTTCAGCTACCGTCACGGCACAGGCCCCTGATCTTCTTGACTGCACTGTCTGCTGTCGCCTGCTTTCAAGGCGAGGCGTTTGCCATCTCAAACCGGGTTACTGATGAATCATATGGGTCATGACAACTGTCTCTGTCTCACTGAATGAAAGGCTTCAGCGTGGATATGTCCACATTTTTAACTGTGGTCGTATTTGAGTATGGTCTCTGTAGTTTTACTCAAGCGCATGATTTGTGTCTGGTCTTCCTTTGCTTCAGCTCAGTTCACACTGGAAGGCTCTTCTCGCTCCGACGCGGGAGGTGGCGTTGCGCGGCCAAATCAGCCGGCGTGCAACCCAGCGAAGAAGGAGAAGAAGTGTCCGCGGGTGTGACGCCCGCAGTGACGCCATCGGTTGCTATGGTTGCAGATTATGTTGCACACATCCGGGCTGGCCGCGGCTCGTGCGCTCCTGTTTGTTTTTAACATCCTTCTCTCCACAGGAGCGGAATAACGCGTCCAGCGATGAGCTCACCTCTCCAGTGATCATGGCCGATGACAGCGAGTGGGTGCTGGAGAGCATCGCGGGCTACCTGAGCAGCCCGGACTGGCTCATCCCACTGGCCGACTTCATGGAGAACAAATGCTCAGGTATTGAACACGGTCAGGACGCGGCGCGCAGTCGACAACGCTGCGGATCCGTGCGCATTTCAGCTTCTTCATTCATAAACGTCAGTGTACACATTAAGCATGTGTATTGTTCATATGTGCTTTCAGTGTTTGATGATGAGGATGAGAATAAGCTGACGTACACGGAGATCCATCAGCAGTACAAGCAACTGGTGAGAGCCGCTCTGACGCGCGTTCAGTGTCCGCTGGAGAATATAATGCGCTGTTCTGACTTGTTGTGATTGACATGTGCTCTCGAGGTGGAGCGGCTGCTGGAGAACTACATGCAGGAGGTGGGCATCAGTGAGCAGCAGTTTCTGCACGCCTGCTCCTCTTTCAGCAAGTCTAAGACTCTACAGGTAAGAGGCCGAATGAAACGCGTGAAATCACGTCTCCGTTTGAGCTTCTCCGCATTGCTTTTTTTTTTTTTTTTGCTCTGTGTTCAGGGCTGAGTTTGTTATCCTCCACGTTGACGCCAAGGATGTCTTCAGCTTCACAAAATACTTTATTTCTGTTGTTTGCTATGGAAGCATCATGGCCTGAAGCAGCAGCTTTTGGAATGAGAAAAGCTTGAGTGTTGAGTGAGTCAATGTCGCTGTGACACAGTTGATGGAGATTAGTTAACTGGGTTAGTGAGACAGAGCGCAGCCCAGTTCACATGTGAGATTGACCTGGGCCGCAAACAGACCTAGAAACTACTGCTGATTGCAGCTACTAGGTTTTTTTTTTTTTTTTCTTACTGAAGTAATTAGTTATTTGCTTTAAGTATTCAGCAAGCATCCACACTTTTGCTCTGAGAGACACAACTGAACACATCAATTTAGAGGGTTTGCGCTGATGTCACGATTTGGTCAGTTACCCAGATATCTGTATAAATCATGCAGATTAGTAAGCAGGAAAGGGTGCAGCATTTTGACTAACCAAAGTTAATAGGTGGTAAAGATATGTATGAGCTGTATTAATGAAGTTTTAGCTTAATATTTCACCTTTCCTGACTGGAAATGATAAGAACAAAGACGAATGTTGTCAAGATTCTTGGCCTGAAAATCCTGGTTTTGTTTGGCCAACCACGAACTTTGATTTGTTTTAATTGTATGATTTCATTTGGTTTGTTGGCATTGTTTATGTTGATTGGCGCCAGTACGGCCAATTGATGACATGACGTGATAACACGTTATTTTTTGTCTCTTCCCACATGACACTTTGCACAATGTTATTTCACCTTTTTTATGTTTACGTCTCATCTTCTGTGAGGGGTGGTGAACTCCGGTGCTGGAGAGCCGCAGTCCTGCAGCGTTCAGCTCTAATCCTAATAAAACACACCTGCCTGTAGCTTCCTAGTCACCATTCAGACCTTGATTAGCTTGTTCAGGTGTGTTTGATTAGGGTTGAAGCAAAACTCTGCAGGGTTGCGGCGCTCCAGCACCACGTTCGCCACCTCCGTCTTATATCCTTTTCACCTTCTCATTAAATTGAGAATGAAACAAAATTTGGAACACATGTATCACCTGGAATTATTTCTCTTATATTCTCTTATTTCTCAGCTCAGATAGATTTTACTTTCCTTTGCAGTCCATATTAAATCTTGAGTTGTGAGGACGCTCTACTAGAACTAAGGGTGCGTTTCCCAAAAGCAGCTATGGTCACTAATTCTGTTGTTATGGAGTTCAGTGGAACTTGTGACCATATTTAGCTAACAATGCTTTTGGGAAACGCACCCCTGGACACTCTCTTTTTGTTACTGATGCTGTTGATTTTCAGTGGGTTTTCATAAGTTCACAGAGTTGTGTGGAAGATCAGCCTTATTATCCTACAGTCGCTAGATCTCTCTGTCAGAGTTCAGCTGACTGAACATTATCCAGTTACAATAACGCACCTAATACTGACAGTGTCGTTTGTGCAGCACTCTTCATTCATGTGTGTGTGGGTTTGGTTCTGCACGTAGACAGTAGGCAAAACGGCGTGCCGTCATCATATGAGGTTCCAGCTCTTGTCAATGAGGCTGACTGTGTTTTCTTGTTCAATCAGGCTGTTTTCCAGCCAGTTCTCGCTACAGACGATTTTCAGATGTTTCGCTCTCTGATGGTCCAGAAGAACATGGAGCTTCAGCTGCAGGCTCTGCACGTCATCAAAGAGAGAAACGGTATTCAACGCCTCCAGATTTACAAACAAACATGTGTAGAGCTCATAGTACCTGACTCTCCCGCTGTGTTTATTAATGTATGTTCACTTGTGCATGCTTGAGCATCAACGTGTGTGATTAATCAAACTTCATTACATTTCTTACATTTATTATATTGTCTTTGTCTCTCTCATGTAAAACCAGCTCCTGTTTTTAGTAGATGACAGAGAAAATATGGAAGCCTGTTCTGCCATGAGATTAAATAAATAAATAATTACTTTTTTCTTGCAGTTTTGAATGTCTCCCTAAATTCTGAGAACAAAAGTTGAGAACAGTCATAATTATCTTTATTTTTAATTCTGTGGTGAAAACAACAACAAAAAAATGTGATATGTAAACTGCAAGAGTGTGATTTGCAAGAAAAAAAAGTCCGAATTCTGATTTTATGTTTTATTATTTGGAATTCAGAGAGAAAAAAGTGTCAGAATTGTGACTTTTTATTATTATTTTTTTTAATCCCATAGCTTTCATAAAAGAGAGTCTGTTAATGTCTAGTTTGTTTCTAAATTCAAACCCAGACTGGATGTTTCATTGAAACAAGTGAAACACTAATGTGTGCACTAACGCTGTAGATTACATGTGTATGATGATGTTTATTACTACTGTTATTAAAATGATTTATTCAGATGTTTCTTAATGCTGATCTGCATCATGTGTGTGTGGTGTGTGTTTCAGGCGGGCTGCCCGAGTGCCTGACAGACGGCGCGGATGTCATGAGTGAACTCGAGCAGCAGGAAATGAAGATTCTTCAGGAGGTTCTCAGGTAATTTCACCTCATTACCCGCGCTGACATCAGACGCTTATATAACGAGCAGGGTTTCCCGAGCGCTCCGTCTCCGACAGACATCCGTGACGGCACAACTCACCCTTCAGAGGATGTTATATGCATCCTTTCATAAACGTGGCTAGTTCATTTTGTGATTCAGTCATAAACTTTGATCACAAATGTGTTCCAGGACTGCTGTGTTACAAAACCTTTAAAATGATCTGCAGAATTGCAGAATAAGTAGTTAAGAAATAATTTACAACAAAATTCAGATGCGTCCCAGTTAATGAAGCCCTTACTGCGAGGTTACCTCAACTTGTAAAGGGATTGATAGCGTTCAGAGTAAGCCAAGTATATAAAGCCACTGTGAGAACACTGACAGTTAAGCAGCTTAACGTCCCACCAAAAAAGAACGGCGTGATATTCTTAGCGTGCCGAGATACCGTCCCAGCGCCGCCCGGCCGCTCTCTACGCCGGCCGGTTTCACAGGCGCATGACAGTGGATCAGCGCGGGTCTGTCCTGAAGTTTCTGTTTCTATTAATTAAGATGCTAACGTTAATGAATGCCATTAAGAGATCAGGGTTAGCTACAGATCACATTGCTCAGGACCAAACCAAACCTGGATTTAGAGCCTCCTCTCACTTGGATTTGTGACAATGGACTGGAGGAATGGAGAAGAGATCGGAAAGAACTCATCATTCTAAACCTGTATGATTTTGAAGACTGTATGAATTTGCAACATAAATATGCAACATTAATGCAACATAAAAACAACAAAAAGGTGGTAAACTCTATGGGATTTTATTTCATGTTCTCTGAAGTCTTGTGATAGCTGTGTAATGAACTTAAATGTTTAGCTTTTTGTTTTGTTTTGTCTTTTTTTTTTTTTTTTTTTTTCCTTTTTGGAGCTCAACTGCTTCATTCACTTTCTTAGCGATTACACTCCAGCAGTCCGGTACTTTTGCTAAGCTATTTCACACGTCACAAACCTGGCTCGCCTTCATCTCATAGCGATCGGCTACTGCTTAGTGTTTTCACATCTAATTTTCAGAAGCAGCAGCACGTAATTAAAAAAGAGCTTGGTATGTCATTTCAGTGAAAGCAATTCTATCTCATTGGATTTTCGATCAGTAGGCTGTGTAATGTTGGGGAGTTTTGTAAAGTTCAGTGGATTTACCCGTCGGTGTGTTCCAGTGCATTTGTTCAGCAGATATCCCGTGCTCCCTGCGTAGAGAGCAGTGAACACCGTTTAGGGACCCTGTCTGTCGTGCTAAGCAGCTTGTTAACTGCGTTACACTACTAATAATACTATGCTTAACTCTTCGGGTAGGTGAAGGTATTGCAGTATCAGCTGTGTTGTATTATTCGTGTATCTGCAGGAGGTCAAAGGAGGAGTATGATCTGGAGATGGCGCACAGGATACAGGAGAAAGAGGAGCAGGCCTCCACATCCAGCAGTCTGTCTGAAACTCCTCTGTGTGAATCTGTGAGCCAGCAAACCAATATCACCGTTTATTTCAGTCTGAATCACTGGGATTTTTCTGTGTTCTTCCCAGTAAAATACTACGAAATAAGTTGTAACACTGCTCAAGTTTTAGATCACATGGAAAATCTGTTCAGGGTTGGAGTACGGGGCTTATTTCACAACCAGCTAACAATAAATATTATCAGATAGTTATTTTTCTGTGTTCTTCCCAGTAAAATAGAAACTATTCCTAGCCTAACTAATAACACTGCTAAAAATTTAGATCACATGGAAAATTTACTGTTCAGGGTATTTATTTATTTTTTTTTGTAAAGGGCTCAATAAAATAAAGTGAACCAGCTGATCACTAGAAGGTTTCAGACAGGCCGGTTTGATTCACCCGCCCTGAGCCATACGTAGAGCCGCTGGAGTGTTTTGACAATACTAGCATGTTCTGACTATGCAAGTTTAAGGGTGTGTTCACACTTGTCATGTATTTCCGTATTCATGTCAAAAATGCCAGTGTGAACGCTAAGCGGATCATTTTCCTTTTTGGTCCGGAATAAATGAACTGAATTACAGTAGTGTGAACATGTGCTAAATCACCATTACAGATGCTTTACTTGATGTTTTGATGACAGTAGTGTTGCTGCTAGAGAAAATGAGGGTGACATATTGAACGTTTAATTGTAATCCATGTATTCCGGTATCTTTTAAAGGTGAAGTCCACTTCCAGAACAACAGTTTACAGATAATTTACTCATCCTTGTCATCCAAGATGTTCATGTCTTTCTTTCTTCAGTCATAAAGAAATGGTGTTTTTTGAGGAAAACATTTGAGCATTTTTCTCCATATAATGGACTGATAGTTTGTACTTCCAAAATGCAGTTTAAATGCAGCTAAACGATCACAGCTGAGGAAGAAGAGTCTTATCTAGCGAAACGATTGGTTATTTTCTTTAAAAAATACAATTTATATACTTTTTAATGTCAGACGCTCATGTTCTGATGTGTCTCGCATGAGTCTGCTGCTCTTGATGGCTTAAGTGTTTCTGCTGTCCACAGACCAACGGCACGACAGACGCTAAAGAGCTGAAGTTAAAGGAGTCTGATTCTGCAGCCGTCAGGAGTTCAGCTACAGCCACACCGTCATGTGAGTGTGTGTGATCACATCTGTCATCTCAAGTCAAGTCAAGTCGAGCTTCACTGTCATTCCGCTACATGTGTGGACATACAGTGGAACGAAATGTCGTGTCTCGCAGGATAAATAAACATAAATATGAACAAACATACACTAGATGTAGAAACAATTTTTTAAACCTATACATGTAACTATACAGATACTATAAATAATTGACTATACATACACACAACTTAAGGCAGACAAGTACTTTACATAATAACTGTGCATGATAATGTGCAGAAGAGGTATTTAAAAGTTAAGAAGCAAATAGTGCAATATGATTTGTGGTGCATTGACAAGTAAACATTTGTTAAGAACAGAACTCACATGTGAAGCACATCTGTTGATGACCGTATGAATAGCCAGGGCAACAGTTAACACTCCCTTACATAGACATTTTTTTTAATTAATTTTATTTAGTTTACTTTTTTAAGTTAAGAAATTAAAATAACATTCTTAATGACATTCCTCATATGCAAGGTACCCTTGTGTCACACACAGAAACACAGCTGATTTCAATCTCTGTCAAATCACAATCACAGATAAGTCAGTGTAGATGAGAACTGTCAGCTGTCACATTAAAAATCAATTAACAGCTAATTTCAATTAATATTTTTATGTTGTTGTAATACGAGGGTTTGTTCTGCTCACGCAAGTTACTTAGCAGCATCAGCCGTTCAGAGCAGATATCTGAATGACTTTACAAAAACAACACATATTTAACCAGCGTCAGTGTGCTGTTGTGTGTGTTGTGTGCAGGTAAAAGTAAAGCTCTTCCTGCAGTGAGGGCACCTGTCAAGGGTTCAGTGTGTGCCAACCACACGCCAAACCCAGAGAGCCAGAGAGATGAGGACACACAGAGAGACGCCAGAGCTCTCGCTGTAAGACGCTCACATCACCTGTGACTCCACTGACTTCACACACCTAAACCCCAGGGCCCGGTGCACCGTCTGATCAGTTTATGTCTGCTTTATAATGATCACTTGTGTTGTGCAGATTTAATGTGAACACAGTCAGACTGTCAGTGCTCTAGAACAGTGGTTCTCAATCCTGGTCCTGGGGGCCCCTGCTCTGCACATTTTACATGTCTCCCTTATTTAACACACCAGCTCATTAGGAGAGAGATCCATGAACTGAACTAACGAGCTGATGATCTCAATCAGCTGTGTTAAATAAGGGAAACATGCAACATGTGCAGAGCATATTTCTTTTTTTTTTTTTTTTTTTCCCCAGTAAGTACTGGCTGAATTTTAAAATGGACAGTTTAACACCCCCCCCCTCCCAATCTTTGGTGTGTGTGTAGGATGAGGAGGCGTTACAGCAGCGCTCTGAGTATCTGAAGCAGCAGAGAGACAAACTCCAGGCCCTGAAGAGAGATCAGACACAGAAGAGCCCGGCTGACGCTCTTCCTACGGCCCCGGAGCCCAAACCGTCTGCACAGGTACTCACACTCTCACTGAAATCCTGCTTCAGCTTCAGGACTGTGTATATGTGATGCGAAATAGGAAAACCCATGGTTTTGATGCCATATAAAGCTGGTTCAAGTCCTTTCCAATACTGTTTTTATTCTGTCCATAATTTGAACGTAACAAGAATTTTTGTATGTTTAGATAGTATGAATAATGCAGCCTACCTCATAGTTTACATTTAGAAAAGCGAGTGCAGCGCAACTGTTCTTAAACACTGTGCGTAAAACAGACTGTCATCTTACTCCTCGTCTTTACTAACTTCATCATCTGATCCTTCACCTCTGGATGTGAAATAGTCCATTATAACATCGTTTAGGTCCCTGACATCACCAAAACTGAGCGGATTGAGACAAGTAAGATCGGTTAAGTGAGCAGCTGCAGTACTTTAGACGGCGTTGTTGCGCTCCGCCATCTCACCATATTAAAAAATAAATAAATAAATACACTTTGCGTGTCATAGTTTACACAGGACTGCTGGAGAATGTGCATTGATGCACCTTTACTAAATATGTTACGTGGTTTATTTTGATAGGTTAACTGTTTTTGTGGTGTTTAGGGACGTTGTGCACGATCGCAGCACGTTCTTAACGTAAGAGAAAGACACAGCATTTTTCTGCACTAAACAAGTGAATTTCACCGAGATATTTTCAGAAATGATAGACGAGATGTTATAGAATAATAATTTAATGAAAACCTAATTTTAACAAAAAATTGACATTCAACCCATTTTTCGAATTTCCTGAAAACGTCCCAGCGTGACATCCGACGGGATTTCCCAGATCGCATCACATATATACACACACAGGCCAGCGGAGACACGTCCCTTAAAAACAGCCGTGTGTTTATATTGTGGCTGTGCTGCTCGGCTCTCACACGCGTAGCGACACGTGCTGGAATGTCAAACTCACAGAGGAACCGCTCTCAGTTTCTGTATGTGGGATGATCTGATGGCAGGAAATATCCAGATTTTTCATTTGGACATAATAAAAAATCTTAATTGATGCTGGAAAAGTGAATATGCAAATTTTCTCCCACTGCTTCATTTTGACTGCTCTTACGAAACACTTCTGATATAGTGATTTCAAATGCAGCAGTACTTCGCTACCAAGTTGGTATTGAAATTTCTGCTTTTCTGTAGTACGGGACGTCTTTGGTACCTGCTGAGAAACGGCTGACTGCTTTTTGCAGTGTTAAGAATTGTAGCCAATCACAGACTGTCTGTAGAGCACATGAATGCAATGGCCAATCAGAGGTGTTTAAGTCTGAATCCACTCAGAACCGCTCAAATTATCATGGGCATCAGAAGCATTGTATGTGGGTGGAACACGACCCACCCACTTTTGAAGACCAATGATATTGGACAAGGTGGCCTATTTTTACTTTGTGTAAAAAGACACCGTTAATGAAAATGCACCAGACTACAGAAAATGGCATATACTACAGTCATTTTTTGGGGGGGAGGATCCACCCAAATGTATTTTGCTTACGATGCCCGTGCTTGTTATAGTGTCATTTGGTGAAAATAGCACAAAATACTCTGTTAAATAACCAGTTTTCTGGGGCTTGTTGACAATGTTTTTGTTGATTCCTTATTAATTTTAGGATTCAGTGTGCAAATACACAGAATTCATAATTACGTTTAAATTTTAACAATTAGCAATTAATCTCACCTCATGTGTTTTTGCAGCAGATAACCACTGGATGTCATTCCTTCTTTCATATAATCAGTGTTTCTTTTTCACATTCCAAGGAAATTTCTGTTGAAGAGAAGAAGAAGCTGCAGAAAAGAAAACACCTGGCAGAGAAACTCAAAGAAGAAGTCATCAAGAAATGAAGCTCAAATCTGCGTCTCTGTGATCGTAGAGCAGGAACGGACTAAAGCAGCAACACTTCAGCAGAGAGTTTTACTGCAGCAAAACGAAAGAAAGACGTGGATAAATACAATTTTGTATATGGTTTAATTTATATTTTTTTATGTACCTGTAGTTCTGCCAACCTAACATTAGACGGTGATTTCGCATTACTTTATATAAACACCGACAGCTGCGGCCCTGAGAGATTCATTGTCATTCTGACGTGTCAGTAGCAGCGGTGAATTGCACAGGTTAGAGATGATGGACACTCACACTGGACTTGTGTCGGACATGTTGAACTTGATGTTGACTAATAATAGAGATGTGTGCTCGAATCTCTTTGCATGATCAGTTTATTGACACAGTGACTGCAGTGTTTGTACACCTGTCTGTCTGTCTGTCTGTCTGTTTCTGTTTGTTTGTTTCTGCAATGTGTCAACATTTTTACTTACTGAATAATTGTTATGCATTATGGGACACTCACGTACTATACATATTCTCACATATGCTCATATTTCACTATGTAATTTCATGAAGTGTGGACAGATGTTTTATGAAATTACTAAATAAAGTACCATTTTAGTCATAAGAAAGAAATGTGTTTTTATATGTACTATATACTGTGTGTGGGGGGGTATGTATGTGTATTTATGTTTTCAGTTCTATTTTTGTGTGTGTGTTTTTTTTTTTTTTTTTTTTTTTTTTTGCTAGACTAGTTTATGTAGGCTATGAGTCATTATTGCATTAATGCATTTTTATCGCTGTTATGGAGTAGATTTGGAATCTAACCATTTTAATGAACCACAGAACACTGTTTTAATGGAAACTATGTAGTAAAGTTTAAAAAAAACAAATTTGATTCTGGCTTGAGAAAGCCTGTCAGAGTTAGAAGATTGAATGTTTGAAGCCAGTTATAAAATGTCTTGTTTGAAGGTTTTCAGGCCATGCAGACTATTAGACAGCAAGACAGATAGAGAGATAGAGATGGTAGTTTAACGGTATGTCAATTGATGATCATGATGAGCCACATCAAAATATGGCGGTACAGTGTTTAACACTATTGTGGTAGTGTGTGCCAGAGTCAGTCACGTTTCCACTGTCACTTCCAGGACCTCATCTATTAGTAGAAATGCTCATTCTTTCTAAAGAAATGTGAAACATATTAGGAATTTATTAATATTTTTCTAAATATTTTCACATATGAAATCCCTAATGTAGTATTTTGTGCATTCCTGTTATCAGAAATAAACATAAGCATGCACAGCTGAATACGTCCTATATGAGTGCTCTGTTTAGATGTGAAATAATGACATTTGACCAGTTTGTGTCATGAAATAAAAAAACTGTGAGTGAAGAAAACTGTTTATTATGAATTTTCCTAATAATCCCCATTCACTGAATTGGCTCTATCACTCTCTATAGAGAGTGAATTGAACTGAATTGACTCTATCACTCTCTCTCCTCTCCACCTGTAGCTGGTGTGTGGTGAGCGCACTGGCGCCGTTGTCCTGTGGCTGCCATCGCATCGTCCAAGTGGATGCTGCACACTGGTGGTGGTTGAGGAGAGATCCCCCCATATGATTGTAAAGCTCTTTGGGAGTATAGCAATACACAATGAAAGCGCTATATAAATGCGATCATTCATTCATTCAATTCTCAGAATGTAGAAACAACAGCAGTTCCAGGAAACCTAAATCTAAGAGAGTGATGTCCGAGCTTGTTGAAGCAAGAGTCTGAGAAAGAGAAGTCCAGCCAATGAGGAAAATAAAGTCCGAACAGGACTGGGACACGATCACAGAAAACACTAGGAGCTGTAAGGCTGATGCCATTTGTTTGGGCTGGAGGAGGGCCACCGTCTGAAAATACAAAGAACTCTCACAAGAATCAACATCAGAACTGTTTCACGAACCTAACTTCCTCATTTAAAGAACACACCCCACCATAAGAGACACAAAGATCACACCTGATCACACTTCACCTTTTCTCCTCCTCAATCCCCTACCTGACCTTCCGAACTGAGGACACTACAGAGATCACCAAGGATCATTTAATTCAATCAGTGTTTACAAAAATGTAACAATTCATGTTTGGTGTCGTTTGAAAGGTCTCAGTGTGTCTGGTAAAAAGGTCTCATTCTCTTAACAAAAGGACAAACAGCTATCAAAATGAGAAAATACTGCAAGGAGACTACTCCCAGGTCTTTCACACAAACTACCTCCTGTATGTAAATGAGATACCTATTCCCACAGAAGTCGAAGAGAAATTCTCACCTCGTACTCACAACCCCCAAGTGATATGCTAAAATCCTTGCAATAAACAAACTACACCATTTGGTAACTTTAGGGTTTGTCTGGATATTTAAGGAAAAGTGACAAAGAGTTCAGGGAATCTGTAGCCAGATTTCCTGCGCAATTGCTTTGTGTAGTTCTCGTGATCAGGTAACATCTCTAAATTCTCTCATTTTGATATTATTGAATGTTTGATATAAAATTGATCATTGCTTTTTATTGTTTTGAATTGAACTTTGAATTATTATCTTGATTACCTTGGTCAGCATAAACCATCAAATGACCAGCATAAACCAGCTAAGCACCAGTTTAAACCAGCATCAACACCTACCTAACCAGCATCCCAGCATCAAAACATAGCTACCAGCATATGCTGTTTTTTTCACCAGGGTGAGCACCTGATTAGGAAGCAAGGTTGGCAGACGCAGCAGACAACCACACAGAACACACAACACACACAGAGGAATAAGCACACCCATGAACCGTGACAGTACCCCTCCAAGAGAACTTACCTGGCTAAATACGCTTAGCTGAACAGACAGGTAGATTGTGGCGGTGGGGGAACCAGGACAGGCAGATTAATAGCAGAACGAAATACGGGCTTTAATTTAGAAACATGAAATATGGGATGAACTCTCCTGTACTTTGGAGGAAGTTTGAGGCGGACTGACAGTAAACGGGCCAATGAATTTGGGAGCAAGTTTATTACAAAACCACACTTTTTGACCAACGACGTGGGCGGGGGGCTTCGACCGGTGGCGATCAGCCTGAGCCTTGGAGCGTGCCCCCACCTAAAGGAGATACAGGCCCAAAGCTGATACTGGTAAAGAGTTACGTGTGTACTCAACCCATGAGAGCTGCTGCCCCCAGGAGGATGGATTCTGTGAAACCAAACATTGTAAAACACGTTCTAGGTCTTGGTTGGCTCTCTCTGTCTGACCATTACTCTGGATGGAATCCAGAAGAAAGACAGTCACCCCTAATAAATGACAAAATTTCTTTCAAAATTTGGAAACAAGCTGAGGCCCCCTGTCAGAGACCACGTCCATCAGGAGGCCATGAATGTGAAAAACGTGGTCAGTGACAGCAACCGCTGTTTCTCTGGCTGATGGCAGTTTCGGCAGTGGGATGTAATGGGTTGCTTTCGAGAACCGGTCCACCACAGTCAAAACCACCATGTTGCCCTGAGAGGGCAGGAGACCTGTAACAAATCTAGCAAGATATGGGACCAGGGTCTTGAAGGAACTAACAATGACTGGAGGAGTCCCGCAGAGGGTCGACTGGAAGTCTTAGAAATAGCACAGACAGAGCAAGCCTAAACAAAAAGTCGTATGTCATGAGCCATAGATGGCCACTAGAACCACTGCTTTATAAGAAATGTAGAACGACTCACTCCAGGATGACAAGCCAGTTTGGCAGAATGACAACATCGAATGACTGTCAGACCGTAAACTCTCAGGTACAAACAAAAAATCCGGTAGGCATCCGGGTGGTGGCATTACTCCTTCAGAGGCCGTGCGGACCTTTGATTCAATCACCCAAGACGCCACAGAGATGACCACCTTCTGTGGTAAAATGGACTCGGGAGAAGACGAGCGCTCAGAATGGTCAAACATACGGGATAACGCATCAGACATGACGTTTTTAGATCCCAGACGGTATGAAATAGAAAAATCTAAATGACCAAAAAATAAAGCCCACCGAGCCTGCCTAGAGTTTAATCTTTTGGCAGATTTGATGTATTCCAAATTCTTATGGTGGGTCCAGACGATAAAAGGAACCCCTGAACCTTCTAACCAGTGATGACAACTTGAATGCCAGCAGCTACCAATATCGTAGTTGTGTTCGGCTGGAGATAAACTGTGAGAGAAAAACACACAAGGATGCATCTTGCCATGCAAGCGTGCTGGGACCAGACCGCATCAACTCCCTCTTCTGAAGCATCAACCTCCACCTGTAGTACCATAGTTTGCAAACGTGCCATCAGGTGCGTTAGACCACCTGAATGCAGACTTGGTGGAGGTTAAGGCAGTCAGAGGAGAAGCTAGCTGGATAAAATTGCAGATAAAACACCGGTAAAAATTGGAAAAGCACAGAAACCTCTGTAGGGCCTTACGGGAATCTGGGATTGGCCAATCCACCACAGCCTTAACTTTGTCGGGGTCCATGCGCACTCCCTCGGCCAACACGAAAAAAAGGCCCAAAAGGGAACTGACTGTGTGTGGAAAATGCATTTCTCCACCTTGACATAAAGCCCATTCTATAACAGCCTCTGAAGCACTTGCCTGATGTGCTGAACATGTTCCTGGAGAGAGTGAGAAAAAATCAATTTGTCATCCATGTAGACATAAATGAACTGATCGACCATATCTCTCAAAACGTGTTTGACGAGTGCCTGGAAGACCGCGGGAGCATTCGAAAGGCCGAACAGAAGAACAAGATATTCAAAGAAAGACGCAGTGTTTACAAATGTGACGATGAGCGTTTATTAGGATCAGCTAAATGCTAGATTTTCAAAAGTATGTGAAATATTTAACATTTCCGACATAGAATCTTTAATAGATGTCCAAGAGTTTTACATACCGGTCTGTTATTGTGGGGACATTTCCGTGCCCCTAAACATGAGGTGGCAAAAAATGAAAAACTAGATCGGTTGCGTAAGCTGTCAGTCATATGGCTTCTTGGGCGGGCCTTGGCCATTCAAAGCGGCCATGGTTCCCAGACCTTCTGCTGTCAGTCTGAAGGTCTGTTTATGCGAGACTAATCAGAGCACAGTTCATGCATGGAGCTCTCTTCTAACAAGTTGGATATCTGAATAAGGTGTTTTATATGAGAGAAACATGCAAAATATGCTGAGCGGTGGTTCAGGAGGATTGGAATTGAGAACCACTGTGCTAGATGTTGGATGGATGTGCATGGATGTCCATTCAGACATAAGGATTAAACACTGGGTAAAGGGACTTACATTCTGCATTTCTATTCAACCTGAAAGCTCTTTCACACCAGTAAACCTGCAAACCAGATCTGTATATATCTGAATATATGAATGTTAAGATTTGATCACAGAGAAATTTACAATATACAAGCTATGTAAATATACAACATTCAAATATACAAAAGCAGATATTTATAATATACCTGTGAATAAACACAGGGAGAAGCACTGTTGTCCACGGAGATAGCAACAGCGACTGCGCGTAAGTGTTTGCTTAATACACTATTGCCATAGGTATTGTTTAAATTATTAAGTAGTGCTAGAAAGTATTTTTTCGTTCTCTGCCTATTTGTAGTGTTGTTGTTTCGTTTTAATTAGCACTGTCGATTGCACTTATTGAAATTAGTATTGCTGAAATCCTGCGGGCACTTAAGTGCGAAGCATCTCGCTCTTAGTTTCGATTCGAGGCATTTGCATAGATATAGACTTTGGGCTTAAGTCAGGAGGCGTGTCCAGCTGTTACCACTCGAATTCCATTCGCTTGTGTATATAATCATTATCTGTGAGCTGACGCGGAAGCATCAGCGGAAGCGTTCAGCCGCCGTGTGAAGACCGACGAGGGTAAAGACCTGCGACTTTTTCCTGCGTGACTTTAACCGAGCAACGAAACTGACAACGCACTTAGGTACTCTTCTAACTTTCCCTTCATACACTCGCTGCTTGCACCCTCTTTCCACCTCTATCATGTGCTTTCAATACATTCCGGTTATCACCACACAACGCCCTAACATCACACGCAGACGTCGACGCAATCTCACTAACCTTCGCCCTATCGTCACCTCCTCCACTGATACTTTCTCGTTTACTGTCGGCCTCTGGAATTGCCAGTCAGCTGTTAACAAAGCAGATTTCATTACCGCTTTTTCCACACATTCGACACTTAGTATCCTGGGCTTGACTGAGACCTGGATTCGTCCAGAAGACTCAGCAACCCCCCGCTGCTCTGTCCAATAATTTCTCATTCTCTCACACCCCTCGTCACACTGGGAGGGGTGGGGGGGTACTGGAATACTTATTTCTAATAAATGGAAATTCTTTAACCACTCTCTGCTATGCAACTTTAACTCTTTCGAATCTCATGCGATCCCACTAACAGCTCCAACTAAATTCCACATTGTGGTCATTTACCGCCCTCCTGGTCAACTGGGCACATTCCTAGATGAGCTGGATGGGCTGCTATCCTCATTCCAAGAGGATGGCACTCCACTTCTAGTCTTTGGTGATTTTAACATTCATCTGGACAAGCCTTATGCTGCACTCCTAGCTTCATTTGATTTCAAACGCCTTGTTACCACAAGCACTCACAAATCGGGCAACCACCTAGACCTAATTTACACACGCAATTGCGTCGCAGACAACACTTTGGTTAAACCCCTACACATCTCTGACCATTTCTTCATTACTTGTAACTTACACATTACTGCCAGTACACCTCCAACCCCTCTACCTGTTACTTTCAGACGAAACCTACGCTCCCTTTCACCCTCCCATCTTTCCTCTGTAGTGTCCTCCTCTCTTCCCTCTACAACCCTTTTCTCATCTCTAGAAGTTAATACAGCCACTGACACCTTATGCTCTACTTTAACCTCTTGCCTAGACGCTATATGTCCTCTCTCTTCCAGGCCAGCACGGGCCACCCCTCCTAACCCCTGGCTATCCAATGTTCTCCGCGAACATCGCTCCAAACTTAGGGCAGCTGAGAAAAAATGGCGCAAATCTAAAGATCCTTCTGACTTGAGTATGTATCAGTCTTTGCTTTCATCCTTCTCTGCTCAAGTCCATGCTGCCAAATCCTCATACTTCCACATCAAAATCAACAATGCTCCAGACACACGTAACCTCTTCAAAACATTCAATTCGCTCCTCTGCCCTCCCCCACCACCTCCCACCACTTCCCACCACTTCTATAACAGCCGACGATTTCGCCACATTCTTTACTGACAAAACTACAACTATCAGCAGCCAGTTCTTGGCTCCACATGTACAGGAACTAATACCGACAACATCCACAGCTAACACCCCACTCTTCTCCTCCTCTCCCCTCTCTGAGGCAGAAGTATCCAAACCTCTCCTCTCCAGCCATCCTACAACATGCCCACTAGATCCTATCCCCTCTCACCTTCTCCAAGCAATCTCTCCTACACTCTTACCAGCACTTACACACATCATCAACACATCTCTCCTCACAGGCACTTTCCCCACTGCCTTCCAGCAGGCTCGGGTAACCCCACTGCTCAAAAAACCTACATTAAACACTTCACTTATAGATAACTATAGACTGATCTCTCTCCTTCCATTCATAGCAAAAACACTTGAACGAGTCGTTTTTAACCAGGTATCACTGTTTCTCGCGCAGAACAGTTCATTGGATGCTAACCAGTCAGGGTTCAGGAGTGGCCACTCAACTGAAACTGCACTACTGTCAGTCACTGAAGCCTTGCGGATTGCAAAAGCTGATTCCAGATCATCGGTACTCATTTTGCTGGATCTTTCTGCTGCTTTTGACAAAGTCAATCATCAGATCATCCTGTCCACCCTCTCATCACTGGGTATCACAGGGACTCCTCTTCGCTGGTTTGAATCCTATCTCACAGGTAGGTCCTTCAGGGTGGCCTGGGTAGGGGAGGTATCCAAAGCACATCATCTGGCCACTGGGGTTCCTCGGGGATCAGTTCTTGGACCCCTCCTCTTCTCCATTTACACTACATCACTGGGGCCCATCATACAGGCACATGGCTTCTCTTACCACTGCTATGCTGATGACACGCAGCTCTATCTTTCATTTCAACCAGATGATCCAACAGTAGCTGCACGGATCTCAGGCTGCTTGGCGGACATCTCGGAGTGGATGAAAGAACATCATCTACAGCTCAACTTGGCAAAGACTGAGCTCCTTATTTTCCCTGCCACTCCGACTCTACAGCATGATTTGACCATCAATTTAGGTACTTTAACAATTACCCCATCAAGTTCTGCCAGAAATCTTGGTGTTATCTTTGATGACCAGCTGACTTTCAAAGACCACATTGCTAAAACTGCTCGATCTTGCAGGTTTGCCCTACACAACATCAGAAAGATCAGGCCCTTTCTAGCTGAGCAGGCCACACAACTTCTTGTCCAGGCCCTGGTCATCTCCAGGCTGGACTACTGCAATGCTCTTCTAGCCGGTCTTCCCTCATGCACAATCAAACCTTTACAAATGATTCAGAATGCAGCAGCACGACTGGTCTTCAACGAGCCCAAAAGGGCCCATGTCACACCTCTCTTTATCACCCTGCACTGGCTCCCAATTGCAGCTCGCATCAAATTCAAGACACTGATGCTTGCTTATAGAACAACCACAGGCTCGGCGCCCGCCTACCTCCACTCACTGCTACCAATCTACACTCCCTCCAGAACTCTGAGATCCGCCAGTGAGCGACGCCTCATTGTACCATCACAAAGAGGCCCAAAATCACTTTCCAGAACATTCTCTTACACCGTTCCTGGCTGGTGGAATGATCTTCCCACCACTATCCGGAATGCCAACTCCCTAACAACTTTCAAGCAACTGCTGAAAACCCATCTCTTTCGACACTACTTGACTAAAAAAAAAAAAAAAAAAAAAAAAAAAAAAAAATTCCTTTTCTACTCTTTTCCCTTTCTAGCTTGTACTTATTTGAACAAATGCCTGTTATATGGTATTTTGAGCACTTCGTAGGTCGTTTTGCTTCTTTAGGACAAATCGCTTGATGTATTCCCCACCTGTAAGTCACTTTGGATAAAAGCGTCTGCTAAATTAATAAATGTAAATGTAAATGTAAACAAACCAGACAGAATAATAGAGGTAAAGAAAGATAGTGAAGTTAGCTGTGGCCAAAAAAAAATCCAGGTCCATTTATATCCATTTGTTTGTTTATTTATTTAATTAGGGACAACAGACATTATTATCCTCATTAGACCCAGATCACTGCTCGTCCATGCCAGCACAGGCCTCCAAGACTTTGTTTGTTAACAAGATCACAGCTCGTGCCGCCCATTCATCTCTCCACCACTCCTTAGTGCTGATGATGCATTCGAACCAGATTAAAAAAAAAAAAAATCTCCACAAATCTCCATCCCCAATTCATTCATCAAATAAGATCTTCTCATTTCTTTGATGCTCTTGCATAAACTTTCTCATTTGCAACAATAACTCTTGGCACAACACAATGTTGTCTGCATCATCTCAAGGAGTATTAACCTTCTTAGTCTTAGGTCTCACCACAGGTTCAGTCTCAAGATCTTGTACATTCACTGCATGGTGAAATGATTCAGTAAATCCAAATCACCGACCTGAGCTTCTACAGTGACGTCCTCCTCCTCTGAGAACACAATCAGATGAGCTCTGGTAATCCTTTGAGGTCCAGCATGCCCTCTAGTGGTCATTTTGATATGTACAGTTCTTCTTTTCTCACACATTCCATGGAGACTTTCATCCCACTTCTAACACCAGTTGTTGTAGAGATGGTATTAGCAGTGTCTAGGCAGGCAGCAAAATAAAGCAAAATCTCTGATCATTCATTTGATCATTCTCATTTCAAAGTCTTCTATATCACAATCTTCCAGCTGCAAATGGAGTTATTGAGAGATTTCACAGTGTAATGAAAGGTTGTATTTAATCTGCTATTCTGTTTGGGAAGCTATGGAAACCAACAGTAACATAGTTTTTTTTAAAACTTACCATGCTACTCTGCATTCTGCTACTGAATTGTCTCCCTTTGAGTTGCTCTGTGGTAAAAAAAAATGTTCAAATTTCATTTATATAGCTTGCAAGGATGTTACTGTGAGTTAAGTGTCTCAAAAGGTGAAAATATATACAGACTTCTGATGAAGTACAGGTACACTGTAAAAAACAATTTGTTGAGTCAACTTAAAATAATTTGTAACCTGGCTGCCTTAAAATTTTAAGTTCAGTCAACTCAAAAAAAGTTTATTCAACTTGAAATGTTAAAGTATACTAAGTGACAACTTAGATATTTGATTGGAATCAACTAAAAATTTTAAGGCAGCTGGGTTACTTACCCATCTGTTAAGTTTAGCAAGCACAAATATCTAAATTGTTACTTAGTACAACTTAACATTTCAAGTTGAATAAACTTATTTTAGTTAACTGAACTTAAAATTTTAAGGCAGCAGGGCAACAAATTATTTTAAGCTGACTCAATGAATGTTTTTTTTTTACAGTGTATGACCAGAAGGCATGAGCATAATGTTGGACTTTTTACAGTTTCCAGTCTGTCAAACTGTGGGGTATTTTTAATAGTGTAATGCCACCACTAACTTGGTGTGTCAACAGCATTTAGATGTCTTTTATGTACGTCCCCTGTAGCTTGAACAGATCGTGCGGTTCTTCTACTAATATCAAAAGGATTTCTCCACGGAATGATGTTTCCTGCTGAACTTTGTGCACTTGCTTCTACTCCTGTCACCTGCTGACCCCCAAACATTACCATTCTTATCTCTTGTATCTAAAAAGGAAGTTATATGTGAATATTCTTCTGTCATGAATTTGTAAAAAAGCAGTATTTGTAAGCAAATGGAAATTACACAAAAAGAAATTGAAAACTTATACAGAGGTGGAGTCTTTCATTGTCCTGTTTTTTTTTGTTTATTTTTTTTTTTTTACTAAATGTTGTTGCTCTGCTGAACATTAACACTATTTTACAAAACATAAACCAAACAAAAATGCATTGTTGCCATGTGCAGCAGTGGTGGATCTGTATATTCTTCTGCCAGCTTACATTATTTGTATGCCTTTGTCGCAGATCCTTGAACTATGAAAAAAGCGATGAAAAAACTATACATTTGTCAAAATAGCTTGATTTTTATGTGTCAAATCATGAATCTGTCTTTCCGTCTGGTGTTAAATGAAAGTGAAACAATTGTTGAAACCTTCGGCTCGAAAGGAGCCTTTTTTTTAAAGAGTGCCGTATACTCTAAGAAACCACCTACCTAAGATTGTTCTTTTGACATCCCTCCTCTACCCTAGGTAAGCAGCCTTTTGTCTTGTTTTATACAATACTATACTGTATATTTACAATAGATTTGTACAGTACACATTAACATAAGTTATTTACATGAAAGTCCTTTTTAAAACTTTGTTTAGAACATTTTTCACAATTAATAGTTATTTAATGAATTAAAAAGGCACAGAGTGTAAGGTTTACTGATTTTTATTTTGCTAATATAGGACATACATATAAAATTTCATCTCAGACATGCCGTGGTAACAAAACCTTTGTTACTTAAAAAAAAAAACTTGAAAAGAAAAATGTGGGAAAAATTCAAACATTACAATTTCTAATAATGAACTTTCAAGAACCCCTGGGACATAAAATGGTCCATAGTTAACCAATGCGATGCACAGGTCATATCTAAAATGAAAATGATCTTGTATGCCTTTGCTCTGTTATGTTAGTGCCATATTTCATATTGTCCATGTCACTGGGAGTGTGTTTGTGAGCTGGAATATCATCTTTCAGACTTTCCCTGTTCGGATCTTGACAGCTTGATGTAGTGCTCATGGTGCCGTGTCCAGACGATGATGACGCTGCACGTCTAGGTCTGAGCCATCGACATACTTTGTCAGCAGGGTCCAGGGGATCAGCTCCAGCCGAACTGGCTCCATCTAATAGTGAATCTTCACTCACTAAAAGTACATGGAATGTTGTTAGGTGTTTTATATATGCATTATGCTGGTTTGCTGTAAATTATTTACCACGGAATGCATTCATGCTTGTCACTGGATTAAGAAATGGGAGATAAAGGACCATGGAATAAAACTGTTTAACTCAAGAAATAATACTTAATCCTAAACATGTGAATCACAGATATGTATTCTACAATTACTTATGTATTTACTCTATTTAAGTGTAAGTTTAATGTATTTAATATACAAACATTTTGATGATGATGAGTCATTGTAAGGAAAAACAGAAACGTACTTTCTGGGATTGTGAGATTAATGCTTCCTCTTCGTTTATGATATAACTCCTCGGTTTCTTCATTCAGATCCACTGTTGCTGCCTCCAACATCCTCTCTATGAGTTCATCTTCGTGTTTTTTCCACTCGTCTTCCAGGGTCTCATTAAACATTTGATGCACTGTTGTTGTCTTTGTCGTCGTCGCTGTTGTCGGCTTGCTTTCTTTGTTTTTCAGAGTGAAGTATTCACCTCTGTTTCTAGCCACCATTTGTTCTATCATCTTGAGCAGATTTGTTACTTGAAATCTATTTGTCCAGTCATTATTTAGCACATGATATCTGTTTCCAAACTTTCTTTCTATCAACTCTAGCAGAGCTTCTCCTTCACATGCGATGTACTCCTCAACCGTTCTGTCCATCAACCAGTGTCCATGAGTGAATAATATTATAGTGTGTTTCCAAGCATTGTCACCAAATAGGCTCATGAGCTCCTCCACTGTTCGTTGGGATCTTTTCGAGAACGATTCGTCTACAGGCAACACTAGCAGGAATGCGTGAGGTCCTGGGGAACAAACTGTCACACTATGTAAGATTTCTTTTGCATTTTCCAGAGTTGATGTGGACCAGCCTGGTGTGTCCACCACTGAGACCTGACATCCTTCAATTTGCCCCTGTTTCATCACGCATTGCATTGTTCTTGTGCGGATAATAAAATCCTAGATAGAATAAAATGATGAACATAATTATAATATACAGTATGTAGGATGTATCACTGATAACGTCGTTTCCAAACTGTGGCAAAATTTACCTCTTCAGGTGTCTTCTCAAACAAATGTCCTTGCAAAATGACGTTTCCTGACGTGCTTTTTCCGACTCTTCCTCCTCCAAGAAGCACAATCCTCGCATCTGAGAGAGTGTATTTTCTTTCTAATGTAAAGAAATTGACAGAATGTGTATTATCTTTAGATACCTACTGTTGGATTTATTATCAACAACAGTGCTGTTCACTCACCCTTCAGCAGTTCTTGAAGGATATCTCTTTGCCTTCTCACTTTCATCATGTTTCTTTTGGCCGTTTTCATGTTTAGCTCGAGCTCTGTGGATGGACTGCTGTCCGTCTCTGGTGCATAATGACAGCCATTGTTTTCCATCATGACTTCCTCAATTTTTGCAAGCAGTTCCAGGACTTGTGTGCTGTCTGTGTTCTGCTTGCAGTTGAAGACATGATATCTGTTCTCACACTTTTTAATAAGCCACTGCAGTTGCTTTCCCTCATTTTCAATACGTTCCTCAATGGTTGTATCTCCAAGCCGGTCTCCTCTGGTAAACAGCACAACTGTATGATTCCAGACCCTTTTCCCTAAGAGGGCCACGTGTTCCTCCACAACCTTGTTATAAGTCTTGTCATATGTTATGGCAATGGGAATAGTCAATAGAATAGCATGTGGACCAGGTGGACATAAACATACACTACGTCTAATCTCCAGTTTGTCCAGCTGTGATGTGTTCTCGACAGGAACGTTACAGAACCAGCCCGGAGTGTCGACCACGGTCAACTGCCTCCCGTAAACTTCAGCATGTTTTACCTCACAACACACTGTTGTTCTTGAATTGTCAACTTTAAAAGCTTCTTTTCCCAGAAGGATGTTGCCTGCAGAGCTCCTTGCAGCCCATGCTGCTCCAAGTATCACAATCCTTATATCAGTCAGATGTTGTGGCCCATCTAATCAGGACACATGCAATAGATGGATTGCACTAACCACTGGTATTGAAAATTTGATCAGTCTAAATAAATCATTGTTATCAAGTTTAAAGCATTAGCACAGTACATTACTTGTACTTTAGTTTCATTTTCGAAACCAAGGGTGGCGAACATTGGTCCTGCAGAGTTTTGCATCAGCCCTAATCAAGCACACCTGAACAAGCTAATCAAGGGTTACTAGAAAGCTACAGACAGCTGAGTTTTTACCAGGGCTGGAGCAAAAACCGGACTGACGTTTACAACCCCTGTTCTAAACACTAAATTGTGTCAGTAAAGTAAACATTATCTGTTGGGCCATAATGTATAATAAACCATACATGTTGTATTTCTTACCTCTGATTTGTGCTCGGAGTTCAGCTCTTTGCCTCTTCCCAGCAAGAATTCTTTGATTCGCTCTTTCTCTATTTACCTTCTCTCTCTCATCCACCACATAGATGTTCCTGCCAATCTTAAAGTGACGACCATTGTTTTGTGCCACCATTTTCTCAATCTTTTCCAGCAGTGCGATCACTTGAGTGTTGTCGCTCTGGTTGTGAATATTAAGAATGTGGTATCTGTTGTGACACCGCCCGATTAGCTGTTTGACATCTGGCCATTTTCTGACCTTGTTCTCCAAAGAGCTCTCATCACACGGCTCAGTAGAAGTGAACAACACAATGATGTTTCCAGACCTCATTAGACAAAAAATTCAGTTGTTGTTCCAGAGTCATTCTGTAGATACTTGGAAATGCTAAATCTACAGGTATGACCAGAAGGAAGGCGTGAGGTCCGGGAAGACATAGTGCTGGGCTTCTTATGATTTCCCGTCTGTCAAACATAGGAGTGAATTCCACCGAGTAATGCCACCACCAGCCTGGAGTGTCGACAACTGTCAGACGTCTTCCATGTACGTCCCCTGTAGCTTGAACAGATCGTGCAGTTCTTCTACTAATATCAAAAGCATTTCTCCCCAGAATGATGTTTCCTGCTGAACTTTTTCCACTTGCTTCTAAAACTCCCATTAACTGCCGACCCCCAAACATCACCATTCTTATCTCAGATAGCCTGGTGTCTTGAAAAAAAAAGTTAAATTTAAAGAAAGTTCACTGTTATGAAGGTGCACAATATAGAAATGCTCAATGCATAAAAGGGAAAATAATGTTTACAAACTTACCAGGATGAGATGTAGGGGAATTTGTTCCCTGCACCATCATGTCATGCTGTGTCATGCTTTGATCTGACATATTTTCCTTTTCAGACCTTCATTTCTTATTTTCTTAACAATGCCATTAAATGAATACAGTGATCTGACTGTTTTATCGTTAGATGTGCCATAATATAAAAATTATGCCAGCTAAATATGTTTCTACTGGCTTACGTTGTTTGTTTTTAAAATGATAATTTCTCCTATAATTATATTTGTAAGCTTGTGAGTGCTTAAGAAAGATCTTTCGTGTCAAAACATACCTTACAACTTTTTTTCTTCTAGAGTTTGTTTTGATGTTATAGAACTCTGGGGATTCACTTCCTCATTGTGTTGCCAGGTTGCCAGGTCTTCAAAGTTTAGTCCATCTTTACTAAGGAAAATAATAATAATAATAATAAAATATATTTATAGTCAAATTTTGAGTTGTAGTATTTGCATGTTTTGGTCTACTGTACTTAAAACATTGCTGTTTGCTCACATTTTTTGTTCTTCTTTATTTCCTTAAAATGTAACTGCTTTTAATTTTCTGATGCAAAAATGACATTGTCTGTGTGTTTGGTCTCAGGGAATTTGCTAGAGAGAACGAGTGGAGACGCGTCAGGAGTTCCTGAAGCTCCGCAGACATTTTTAGAAACAGGAACAACAGCAATGCATGCACAACCCACAGGAAGTACATTAAGTCTCAGTATTTAAGCCCCAGTTTAATCTAAGGTGGACGTCAGGACCAGAACTGACCATCAGGTTGTGAATGGAACGATGACCATATTGGAGTGATAGGCATCAACAACCTGTTAACAACAAACGTTGGGAGGTTTTTCTCTTTGCGAGACAGCCTTAAACCAGTTTTGGTCCTGATCTAAAACATACTGTAAAACAACTACATTCAGACAAATGATTGCCAAACACAACATAACAACTGAATATTTTAAAAAAAGAAAAACAAAGATCAGGTCATATGAGATGTCTGAGCACTGCACACAAATATTAGTAAGCATGCACTAGTCCAACACACGATTTTGCTGGTCTTATGAAAAGTAAAAGTTGTGACATTTGCCAGGTATGGTGACCCATACTCAGAACTGGAGCTCTGCACTTAACCCATCCAAGCGCACACACACACACACACAATAGTGAACACACACCTGTCTTGCTCTAGGGCACTTCAGCCATGTGTATTGAGGGTGGAAGAGAGCGCTGTTCATTCACACCCCCCACCTACAGACTCAAACCCACCACCTTCAGGTTACACGTCCAACTCTCCAACCATTAGGCCACATAATACAGCTTCCTTCTGCAATACAAGTAATGTCCTATACATAACTGGCAAAAGCTGTTGAATTTTCTGGTCACCAAATGTCTAATTGTCTGCTGCAACACTGCACGCACAAAAATTACAATTTGTTTGGTCTGAAACATTCATCCGGTGATCATAACGTCTGACGGGATGTTTGCAATTACACCAAACAACCAAAGTGACTTACACTAATGTTCCCAAAGCACCCTCCCCCCCATACGCCAAATGTATGTGAAATCTATGACACTTATTGTCTTCTCACTATCTAAAACAGTGTGTCTACAGAGAATTCATATGCTATAAAATGGATAAAAATGTTTTTTTAAATATGAAAAATAGCTTTTTTATTAAAAGCAACACTTAATAATATCTCATTTAAAAGCAAGGTTGTTTTTCAGTGACACATGCATGTTTCATAAGGTTTCACAGTTGTGTTCCTGCTTTTTGTCAACACTGTCAGACATTCATTAAAATGTAATGAAATCAGGGAATATCAGGGGCAGCTGTCAGTCTAAACAAACCCCTTGCCACAATCCTCGTCTGTGGATTACATCAGTGTCAGACAGGCTCTGCTTGTTTTATAGTTTTAGAATATTTTAAATCCTTATGTTAGTATTTCCTGTGTCACAATCATTATATGTTAACACCCTCTTCCAGTTTCTGAGGAAATTATTTGAAATATTTAGATCATTTTATTCTCCTAAAGCAGGTTCCATTAGCATCTAGCATCAACAGAAAAAACAAAACAAAATGGCTACTACACAAACTCCATTTGTTTTGTGAAAGAAATGCTGGTCCCACTTTATATTAAGTGTCCTTAACTACTATGTACTTACATTGAAATGAATCATTTGATACAGTGCACTTATTGTGTACATCCATGTATTTACATTGTACTTAAAAATACCTGCATGTAATTACATCTGTAATTCATTTCTGTAATTACATTCATAATTACACTGTTGACCCATCCCTTACACCTTAACCCACCATTAGACCTACCCAAACCACCAACCCTCTCCCTAACCTTACCCGTATCCACCTCAATAGCAGAAAAAGTGTTTTGCAATGCATTATGGCCACATTAAGTACATTGTACTTATTTTTTGATGTAAGTACATAGTAGTTTAGGACACTTAATATACAGTGGGACCCAGTAATTGATTGATTCAGTGTATCTGATAGTTAAAATGACTACAAATTCAGGTTTTCACCACCACGGTCAGATTAATATTTTGATAATTTTTTTTATGATATTTTATATTTGTTGTGGAATTGTTGGTCACATGTGAAAGTGTAATCTGTCTGCTAACATAATAATGTGTGTAGAAATGTAAAAAACATTTTGAATGCTGCTATAGATAAAGTTGAAATTATATTACACAATCCAAGGTAAAAAGCACATTTTATTAAAAAAAAAAAAAAAAAAGAAAGGTTGGGAGGTTGTATCTAAGCAAACCTCAGTAGCTTAGTACATATATATATATATATATATATATATATATATATATATATAAGCTACAGAAATGTAGTTTCATTTGTCTAAGTACAAGGTTTTATTTTTTTCAGTTTTTTACCCTGTTTTGTCCCACTTTTATATTTTTAAAATGTATTTCAAAACGCATAAAATTTATGATATTTTGATGTGACTTGATTTTAATAATTGTTTTGTTTATATAACATATTGTTAGTGTACGTGAATGGTTTTCCGGATTTAACAAAAAAAAATTACTTTTATTTTTCATACTTTTATTTTGAAATGCAGCGCTGTGACGTCGTCCGGCTGTAGCTGCGCTCTCATACTGTCATGGCGGCGCAGTGCCCGCTGCATGTGTGTGTGTTGTGATGTTGTCGGTGTGTTAGGATGAGAGTGATGATGATGTGGAGGTGTGTGATGAAGGCTCGGCTCGGCTGGGTTCGGTTCGCGGCTGTCAGAGGCTTTCACGAGCGGACTGTGGCAGTGAGTTTAGCGGACAGGTGAGAGACTCTTCATCAGTCAGTAGAGGACAGCAGTCAGTCAGTGCTGCTGACCGCTGAGATACAAACAAATAACAAATAACACACACAGAACACACCACACACCCTGATGACAATAATACAGCGCTTCCTCTGAAGTACCTTGCAGTGCCACTGGCATATGCCGGTCCATCAGTACCGTGGTATTACTGTGGTGTTTCTGTGTGAGGGTGAGTGTGGAGGTGTGTCACTGTGTGCAGGAGGCTGGAGATCTCCACAGGGAAACTGGCCCGCTTCGCCGACGGCTGTGCAGTGGTCAGGGTGAGTGTGCGCCGAGTCCGCTGGATCCAGTGGAGTGTGTTCACTTCTGTTCTGATCAGTGTCTGTGTGTGTCTGCAGCTGGGGGAGACGTCAGTGATGGTGACCGCGGTCAGTAAGACCAGACCGGCCGCGGCTCAGTTCATGCCGCTCGTGGTGAGTGACAGCCTTCACCTGCAGCTCCGCACACGAGTCTGAATCGGGCTCATCACACGTCCATGAGTGTGTTTCTCGTTAAAGCGGTGTGGGTCAGTCTGCTCTGTTTAACAGTCATGTGATCGCTCTGTCATCAGGTGGATTACAGGCAGAAAGCGGCGGCCGCGGGACGAATCCCCACCAACTACCTGAGACGAGAGCTGGGCATCACAGACTCAGAGATCCTGACCAGTCGGCTGATCGGTCAGACACACTCACACTCACTCACTCTCATGTGTTAGTAAGAAGTGAGGTCTGCAGTGTTGACGCTGTGTGTGTGTGTGTTTGTGCAGATCGCTCCATCAGGCCGCTGTTTCCCGCCGGATACTTCTACGACACACAGGTGTGACGCTCACGTGAGCGCTGCAGACGCACTGATCTCTCGTCAGTCTCAGTCGCTGTAGTGATTGAGTGATATCAGACACTGTCAGTCCAAATGTGCTGTGAGATTTTGTGATGTGATCACATTAATCTTCTTTAAAAACTGTTTACTAATTTCATGGTAATTAGCGCACTTCTACAATGTGCCATATTGCATAATAGTGCGAGTAGTGTTCACACAAATCCAACAGTAGTAAGTGCACTTTAAACACCCAGATGATTCACTTACTCAGCTGAAACAATGAACCGTGGAATGCTATTAACAAAATAACCTTATTGCAAAATTCACAACCTTACAGTACCTTCATTCCTTCACGTCACAGACGCTAGAGTACATAGTGCATAATAATAGTGTTTATATTTTAAGAATATTATTATTTTACACTGATCAAAATTATAAATGCAGCACTTTTGTTTTTCCCCCCATTTTCATGAGCTGAACTCAAAGATCTAAGACTTTTTCTATGTACACAAAAGGCCTATTTCTCTCAAATATTGTTCACAAATCTGTCTAAATCTGTGTTAGTGAGCACTTCTCCTTTGCTAAGATAATCCATCCTCCTCACAGGTGTGGCATATCAAGATGCTGATTAGACAGCATGATTATTGCACAGGGATTGTGTACAATGGGCCTCAGGATCTCGTCAATAAAATGCACCTGTGTTCATTGCCGTACATCACTGACAAGCTACGCCATCGAATTCGATTTTGCGCGCGATTTGGCGTATCTTGTCAGTGCTTTACGGCTCTGTGTATTACTTTCCGCTCCAGCTGAACGCACGTGATGGAGCTTTACTACTAATCAAAGTACCGGCTTCATTGACTAAACGCGCCTCACGACATCGTGCAATTAATCGTTGCAGCCCTACTGCCCATACCATAACCCCACCGCCACCATGGGCCACTCGATCCACAACGTTCAGCAAACCGCTCACCCACACGACACCATACACGCTGTCTGCCATCTGCCCTGTACAGTGAAGACCGGGATTCATCCGTGAAGAGAACACCTCTCCAAAGTGCCAGACACCATCGAATGTGAGCATTTGCCCACTCGAGTCGGTTACAACGACAAACCATAGTCAGGTCGAGACCCCGATGAGGATGACGAGCATGCAGATGAGCTTCCCTGAGACAATTTCTGATAGTTTGTGCAGAAATTCTTTGGTTATGCAAACCGATTGTTGCAGCAGCTGTGTGGGTGGCTGGTCTCAGACGATCTTGAAGGTGAAGATGCTGGATGTGGAGGTCCTGGGCTGGTGTGGTTACACATGGTCTGCGGTTGTGAGGCCGGTTGGATTTACTGCCAAATTCTCTGAAACGCCTTTGGAGACGGCTTATGGTAGAGAAATGAACATTCAGTTCACGGGCAGCAGCTCTGGTGGACATTCCTGCAGTCAGCATGCCAACTGCACACTCCCTCAAAACTTGCGACATTGCGGCATTGTGCTGTGTGATAAAACTGCACATTTTAGAGTGGCCTTTTATTGTGTCCAGCCTAAGGCACATCTGTGCAATAATCATGCTGTCTAATCAGCATCTTGATATTTCACACCTGTGAGGAGGATGGATTATCTTAGCAAAGGAGAAGTGCTCACTAGACAGATTTAGACAGATTTGTGAACAGTATTTGAGAGAAATAGGCCTTTTGTGTACACAGAAAAAGTCTTAGATCTTTGAGTTCAGCTCACGAAAAATGAGGGCAAAAACAAAAGTGTTGCGTTTATAAATTCGGTCAGCGTATAAAGCAACATTGCAACAAATACTGTTGATTGAGTTTCACTTTGAACATAAAATGTTCCTGTAGGTTGTTTACATTTTGCACAAGTTTTTGCACAAGGCAATGGTGACAGCAGCACAGAAATATTCATAATCCTGCTTTGCTAAAAACAGTTGTTAGACACTCATGCATGTACAATACCCAAACTAAATGAGACCCTGGTGCACAAAACCAGTCATAGGGATTGTTCAATTGGGATTCATATATCATCTGAAAGCTGAATGATTAAGCGTTCCATTGATGTATGGTTTGTTAGGATAGGACAATATTTGACCGGGGTACAACTATTTGAATATCTGGAATGTGAAGGTGTGAAAAAATCAAAGTATTGAGAAAATCGTTCTAAAAATCATTCTTAAAGTTCTTATCAATGCACATCACTAATCAAAAATTATGTTTTGTTTATTTACGGTAGGAAATTTACAAAATATCTTCATTGAACATAATCTTTACTTACAGTTGAGGTCAAAAGTTTACATCCCCCTTTCAGAATCTGCAAAATGTTAATTATTTTACCAAAATAAGAGGAATCATACAAAATGTATGTTATTTTTTATTTAGTACTGACCTGAATAAGATGTTTCACATAAGACATTTACATATAGGCCACAAGAGAGCTATTATTATTTTCTTTTGTGGACTATATGTAAACATCTTTTATGTGAAATGTCTTATTGAGGTCAGTACTAAATAAACAACATGCATTTTGTATGATCCCTCTTATTTTTTTAGCATAAAAGAAAATTACATAATTTTGACATACAGTGTTTGTAAATTTTATTTAAGGCTGGTTTTGTGGTCCAGGGTCACAAGTGTAAATTTTGTGGATGGATGTTTTTGGAAATGTACAATGCCTTTCTGGACTCACACGTGTGTTTGTGCTGAAGGTGCTGTGTAACATTTTAGCTGCTGATGGAGTCAATGACCCTGACGTTCTGGCCATCAATGGAGGTATGAGCGGCTCCGCACTATTACACATGTGCGGTCTGTGTGTGTTCATGTCTGATGTCTGTCGATCGTTTCTCAGCGTCTGCGGCTCTGGCTCTGTCTGATATCCCCTGGAACGGCCCCATCGGTGAGTGCAGCGCTCACATTCGTGCTGTTATGAATGCAGAGAGTGTGTGTGATGTGTTTGTGTAAGACGACGCTCACTGTGGCTCGTGTCAGGTGCGGTGCGCGTCGGCCTCGTGGACGGAGAGTTCATCATCAACCCCACGCGCGCGGAGATGAGCGGCAGCAAGCTGAACCTGGTGATCGCCGGAGCCCCGTCCAGCCAAGTGGGTGGGTGAGAGTTCAACAGCGCTCAGTTTTACCCATCATGCCCTGCTCTGACACTCACTGTGTGACACGTGTGTGTGTGTGTGTGTGTGTGTGTGCAGTGATGATGGAGGCGGCGGCAGAGAACGTCCTGCAGCAGGACTTCAGTCACGCGGTGAAGGTCGGCGTCAAGCACACGCAGCAGATCATACAGGCCATCCAGCAGATGAGCAGAGAGATGAAGGTCACCAAACGCACTCCTGCCAAACTCTTCACCGCCGCCGCCGAGATGGTGGACTACACACGACAGTGAGACTCACCAAACATCTCACATTCACCAAAACCACCAATGAGACTTAAAAGAAATGACATTTATTTACGTTAATTGTTTATGTAAAATATGACATTGACTCATAATGCTGTGCTGTTAATGTTCCTAATGACTCTGTGTGTGTGTGTAATTGGCTGTTTTCTCCTCAGGTTGGCGTCTGAAAAGATCTATGCTGTATTTACAGACTTCACACATGACAAGGTGAGTGTCAGCATCACACCGGCACCCTGTGTCTGATCTCACATGCTGTTACATGAGCAGGACCAAAAATGAACCAACAGATCCTCTGCAGTGAATGGGTGCTCTCATTCTGACGGCACCCATTCACTGCAGAGGATCCGTTGGTGAGACAGTGATGGAATGACACATTTCTACAAATCTGATGAACAAACAAACTCATCCTAATCTGGAATGGTCTGAGGATGAGCGTATTTTCATTTGAGTGTGTGTGTTTCCTCAGGTCTCCAGAGATGAAGCGATTAATAAGATCCGTCTGGAGGCAGAGGAGCACATCAGAGGTGCGTGACGGACACACTCGTTCATCAGCCGTTATGATTGTGTGTTTGCTGTGTGTAATGGCGATGCTCTCTGACGTCTCTAGAGAAGTTTCCGCAGTCGGAGTCGTTCGAGGTGGTGGAGGCCTTCAACAGCGTCTCCAAAGAGATCTTCAGAAATCTGGTTCTCAATGAATACAGGCGGTAATTCACAGTCTTTACATGCGCTCTGACGTCTGTGTTCATCAGTGTAGTAACGCACACGTGTTGTGTCGTGCGGCAGGTGTGACGGCAGAGATCTCACGTCGTTACGAAACATCTCCTGTGAGGCGGACGTCTTTAAGCCGCTCCACGGCTCGGCTCTCTTTCAGAGGGGTCAGACGCAGGTCAGCACACAAATGTAGTAGATCATGTAGTTTGAGCTGTGATCTGGAGACGTTCAGTGTCGTTTTGATGAAAAGCACATCGGACTTGTTTGTCATTTTTCATCTGGTTTATGCAGTGTTGTCGTCTGGTTCATGTGCAGTGTCTGATGTTCGTTTGAAACCGTAAATGATTCTCAAATATTGTGCTGGACACCTGGTCGGGTGTGAATGTGTGTGCAGGTGCTGTGCTCCGTCACGTTTGACTCTCTGGAGTCCAGTATGAAGACAGACGTGATAACCACAGCGCTCAGGTCAGTAACCTGTCCTCCATACACACTCAGTCACAAGGTTTTCCTCTGATTTTACTGACAGGTTCATCAGTGTGGAAGTGAACTGAGCTGTAAATGCTGACTGATGTGTTGTGATGTTTGTTTTCCTCCAGTGGAATCAAAGACAAGAACTTCATGCTGCACTATGAAGTGAGTGACGCTGTAATCAGCATGTTTAGCTCAGATTCTAAAGTTCACCTTCATTCACTGAGCATTTCTTTTAGTTTCCTCCGTACGCGACCAATGAGATCGGGAAGGTGGGAGGAACGAACCGCCGAGAGCTGGGTCACGGTGAGTCTGGTTCCTCTGTAAGGTGTTCACTTCCATCTCTTCTGAGTCTCAGCTATGTCTCATGTATGTGTGTGATTTTTAGGAGCGCTGGCAGAGAAAGCGCTGAGGCCGGTCATCCCTGCGGATTTCCCCTTCACCATCCGCGTCACGTCTGAAGTGCTGGAGTCCAACGGTGCGGCGCGACACACGCTCTTCTCAGTCGACTGATGAGAGTTTCCTGAGTTCACGTTGTGTCTTTGTTCTGTCTGTTGACAGGATCGTCCTCTATGGCGTCGGTGTGTGGCGGCAGTTTAGCGCTCATGGATGCAGGTACGATCGTATAACAGCAGTTCGGTCCTACTGCCGCCCCGTGTTGTTTGATCAAACAAGCCAATTAATTACCTCGTTTATGTCCGGCCTTACGGTAGTGCGCTTTAACACCAAGACAGTCTGCATTGATCTGCGCAGGCAGCTTGATATAGAGTAGGAATGACAGAAAACTTCATAAAGAGCAGCACACAAGAACACAGCTGGTTCATTCTGTATTAACTCAACCGAATTTCAGAAACTTCCCCGGCTCAAATGTTTGAAGAAAGATAGACATGTAAAGTGATGAAAAAAGCCAAAATATTACATGTCGTGGATGAATATTTACTGAGTAATCCACTATTTTGTAGAGGGAGGTTAAAATGGCAATTTTCACCTTAGATTCAGAGTCAAGTTACAGGGGGTAAAAATAACTTCAGAAAGACGACAGCATCATGTTATTTTCACACAGAGATTGGTAGTTCTGTTAGTAAAATCTGTTCCCTTTAGTAATCTTTGGTGCGTTCTGTGCCAGTGGTGACCATTCAAAAATGTTTTTACTCCAAAGTTTGCATGTCTGTGTCTTAAGACATTTTAAATATATTTTAATGCTCTTTTAGATATGGGGTCTTAACAAACTTTCTTTTTGCCATCTTCATTTTTAAGGCCCTGTATGGTTTATTTCCAGAGATATTGGGATTTCAGTATGGCTCCAGCACTAAATCGTTAAATTGTGCACATTTTCAGTGGTCAAAAACCAAATGTGGGTCAATTTGCAGATATATGATACTTTTCTTTTAAAGAGGAATGCATCAAACAACTGCATTGAACAGACCAGAGTGCCATAAATATTATTTTTCCAAAGTTTGCGTACCTATAACTAAAGAAGCATTAAAGATATTGCAATATGATTTTAGATTCTGGTTCTTCATTAACTTTTCTTTTGGAATCTTAATTTTTAAGGCTCTACATCATTCAGTCCCAGAGATCATTGAGGCTCAATGTTCAGATTGTTGAAAACCAAATGTTGGTCATTTTGTGTGTAGCCAATACTTATTTAATTTAAAGGACAATGTCTGAAGAATAAAATAATGTTGAAATTGTAGAATTGTATCTTGTTTCCCTTCTAGCAAAACAATATGTATAGGACACACCTGTCTGAGTGCTACAAATGCACTGAAATGGTCAAGTTGAGGCACATTATTTTGCTCTCTGTAGTCTGTTCATAGGATTCTATATTTGATTCATTTTGTTCATTTTAACAGCTTCTGAAGCTATCAAGAGTTTAATTGAAAATGGGTAGGACACTAAATTTGGACATGGAGCTGCACTGAGATCTCAATGTCTCTGAGATGAAACCATACAGGGCCTTAAAAATGAAGATTCCCCCCCCAAAAAAGCTTCTTAGGAACCAAAATCTAAAATTATATTACAGACATGCAAATTTTGGAAAAAATAATATTTACTACACTCAAACAGGTATGTGCTATACAATTGTTTTGATAAAGGGAAACAAGATTAATTTCTAGTTTAAGCATTACTTATTCTTCAGATATTTCACTTGGAATACGATCAGTATTAGATGTAATCAGTCAGTAATCAGCTGTATGTAAAGTGACCAACATTTGTTTTTCAGTCACTGAAAATGGGTAATATTCAACCATTCAATCTGAAAAATGAGCCTCATTGAGATCCCCGTATCTCTGGGTCTGAATATTATAGGGCCATGTAAATGAAGATTCCAAAAGAAAAGTTTATTAAAGTGATAATTCACCCAAAAATGAAAATGAGTCAAGGGGATCCTCAGCTTTGAGAGCAGCATGCGTAGACAAAACCAAATGAAACCCTGCGGCTCGTGACGATACGTTGAGGTGTTGAGACACGAAACAGTCGGTCTGTGCACCTCAGTGTATCGTCACGAGCCGCAGGGTTTCATTTGGTTTTGTCTGCGTATGTTTTTTTTTTGACTCTCAAAGCCGTGGATCCCATTGACTGCCATTATATGACTGACAGACTGCAGCAGTTTGAGTTGAAAATCTTCGTTTGTGTTCTAATGAAAAAACGAAGTCATCTACATCTTGGAAGCCCTGGGAGTAGGCAGATAAACAGCTCATTTTCGTTTTGGGTGAACCATCCCTTTGAGAACTAGAATCTGAAATCATATTGTGATATCTTTAATACTACTTGAGTTACAGGCACACAAACTGTGGATAAAGAATATTTATGGCACTCAGACTGGTCTGTTCAACGCAGTGGTTTTGACAGAAGGAAATGAGACACATCTCTAGTTTCAACATTATTTGTTCTACACACATTCCTCTTTAAAAGAAAAGAAATATCATATTTTTGCAAACTGGCCCACATTGGTTTTTTGTCCACTAAAATGTGTGCATTTTAACGATTTACTCCTGGAGCCATACTGAAATTCCAATATCTCTGAAACCGAAACATACAGGGCCTTAAAATGAAGATGCCAAAAGGAAAGTTTGTTAAGACTATATCTAAAAGGACATTAAGAAATCTTTAATACTTCTTCCCATTTTTTGGATGGTCACCATTGGCGCATATTGCAGCAAAGATTGCTAAAGTCAACAGATTTTACTAACAGATCTACCAATCTCTGTGTAAAGACAACGTTATGATGCTGCTGTCTTTTGAAGTCATATTTAACCCCTTGTAATTTGTCTCTGAATATCAGGTGAAAATTGCCATTTTATCCTCCCTCTACAAAATAGTGGATTGCTCAGTAAATATTCATCCATGACATTTAATATTATAGCTCTTTCATCACTATACATGTCTATTCTTCAGAAAAAATATGAGCAAAATCAGTATCTGCTGAATGCAGTGTCCAGACTTGTCTTTTTTCTGAATCCTTCCTTTAAGCTTGAAGAAGAGTAAATCCAGTTTTTTCAGATTATCTGTGAACATTATCCACCATTCTAGTTTGTTAATAAACCTAATGTCTAAAAAAAAGCCTCTTCTAGGTTCGGCTCATGGACCCGTGTGATCGCTGAGCAGGTGTTCTGTGTGTTTGTTCAGGTGTGCCCATCTCCTCCGCTGTAGCCGGCGTCGCCATCGGCCTCATATCTAAAGCCAATCCCGAGAAAGCGTCAGAGATCCAGGACTACAGACTCCTGACCGATATTCTGGTAGGTGCTCCAGCATGTGTTCTGCGAGCGTCTGTTATCTGAGCCGTGCCTTCATTCCTCTGTTCTCTAATCAAGGGAATCGAGGACTACAATGGAGACATGGACTTCAAGATGGCGGGCAGCAGTAAAGGGATCACGGCACTGCAGGTAACACACGTGCTCCCGCGCTGCGTCCGCGTCACGTCTGGTGTGATCCGTGATCACTGATGTTTGTTTCCTACAGGCTGATATTAAAGTCCCAGGGCTTCCTCTGAAGATCGTGATGGAGGCCATACAGCAGGCCACAGGTACTCGTCACTCCTCGAGCAATGTGCCACGTACACGACAGCTGTTTGACATGTGCTGCATTTCCTTTTAGTGGCCAAAAGAGAGATTTTAGGCATCATGAATAAGTGCATCTCCAAACCCAGGAGCTCCAGGAAGGAGAACGGCCCTGTCGTTGGTACGGTGAATTCCTCCTCATGCCGTTTTGGTGCTGTTTTATTTTTCTGATCCTGATGTAAACTCGTTTCCACAGAAAACGTCAAAGTGCCTTTATCTAGAAGAGCTCTGTTTGTCGGTCCGGGAGGATTCAATCTGCGCAGACTGCAGGCTCAGACAGGTGACGTCTGTCGTGTGATTGAAGCGTGTGTGTGTGTGTGTGAAAGCATCAGCTGACGAAGCTCCGCTCTTCCTCTCGGCAGGTGTGACCATCAGTCAGGTGGACGAGGAGACGTTCTCCGTGTTTGCGCCGACGCCCGGCGCCATGAACGAGGCGCAGGAGTTCATCCGGGACGTCTGCAGAGATGACGTATGTGCGCTTGAACGGCTGCTCTGATGATGTGTCGTGACGAGACTCTGACGCTTGTGTTCTGTCCCGCAGCAGGAGCAGCAGCTGGAGTTTGGAGCCGTCTACACAGCCACCATCACTGAGATCAGGTACAGCGCAGACTCTCACAGCGCGACTAAGCTCAGCGTCTGTCGCTCGGCTCAAGTTGAAGCAATAGTTCACCCGAAAATGAACATTAGCTGTTGATGTACTCCTCTCAGGCCGTTCTAGATTTAGGTGACTGTCTTTGTTCAGTAGTAAAGGTTTTTTTCTTTTTCTTTTTTTGCTGGAACCGTGCTCCTTAGTGATTCACAAAAAGCAAGCCAGTGGCTACCAGTGCTGTGAGAGTCACAAAAAGCAACACAGAATTAAATCCCATGGCTGCTGATGATGTATTGAGGTCTCATGAAGTGAATCAATCGATCTGTGCAAGAAGCTGAACATTATTTACAACATTATTTCTGTAATGCAGAGCCTCAGACAGATGTTCTACAGTGATGTCTGGATCATGAACGAATCATTATTTTGAACCAGTTCATCAAATTTGATTGAAGCGTCTGAATTAGTTCATAGCTCAAGCAGCACAGTTACTGGGAAGTATTCGGATTATGGGAAGTATTCGGAAAGGGATGGAAAATGAGCAACGCGTTCTACAGAGCCACTAAAGGGACATGGTTAGCCACTTGCTAGCGGTAGCCTGTCACATTATATACTGCAAGGTCCACCCAGTTGGCTCAGTGGAGGTATCCAGTGGTGGATGAAGGTTTCTTGCATGCTGGGTCTTTCATTGTTATTTCAGTGAAGTTAAATTCAATCTGACTCCATTTTATCATGACCTCAGATTTAGATTGTCATACGAATTGGTTGTTTCTCCATTTGTAATTGTTATTATTCTAACATTTGCTTATTCTGTTTAACTCTCTACTTTATATTTACTCTCTCATTAGGAATCTATGTCGCTCAGGGTGCCTCATGTCGGCGATTTACACGGGCCCCACGATCACAAACCCTCCAGTCTGATCGTAGTCAGAGGTCATGGCTATTTCATAGACCGCCTCATGCTTGTCATGTTTTAAATAGTGGTTCTGTTTAGCCCCCCACAGTCACCTATGTAACAACTTAGTTAAAGCTCAAACTAAATCAGAGGTTATGGCTAGCACTGTGAAGTATGCTAATACTTCAATCGTGTTTTATCTAGCCCCCTATAGTTAGTCTAACTATATAACAACTTGAATAAAGCTGAGACAATAACCAGAGGTTATGAAATATGAAACATGCCTAAATCATGCTAGTACTCCAATAGTATTTTGTCTAGCCCCCCATAGTTAATGCAGCTGCATAACAACTTAACTAAAGTCAATATGTCAGAGATGTAGAATCTCACCTGATGTGCCCCATGCTCCATCTAACCTGAGATCTAGTATGTACTTAATCTACTTGAGAAAATCATTTCAGAGTACAATCAAATGTAGCAGTTTATTGTCAGTCAGGTAAATATTTTTATTATGCCAATTATACAGCCAGTTCAAAGACATCAAATCAATACAAGACATCTCCAAGATGAATCTAGGAGTAAGATGCATACCTGTCTTGAGAATAATACACGGTACGGAGTGTGTCAACACACATGAGACTATAGTCTCATTCTGGCTACAGAAAGCACCCTGATCTTCCTGCTACACTTCTTTAAGTACTTCAGACCCAGACAGACATCCCTGAAATGGAGACAGGAACTAACAGTTGGAATTTGCATTGATCAAGACCTAGACTTGATCGTTTGCACCTTCTGGGAACAGAATTTGCATGAAAGACACTGGGAAATAGCACACCCTCAACAGTGAGCAAAACATCTCTGAACTCTTAGGACCTGTTTATTTTTTAGTTCACTTCATGTGAGAATGAGACCATTGTACCAGACACACAGTGACAGTTCAAATGATACCAAACATGACTATGGATCTCACTTGTGTTCATGTAGGTCATTATATTAGGCTGTTGACCATTCTGAGTGAGAGGAGATGGTGATGGGTGAGGGGAAGTGCATGGAAGGAATAGGTTGAAAGGGACTTTTCTCACATCTTCTCTCAGTGAGATGTGGAGACAAATGTCTGTATCTTGATGCACTGTGTGTGTATTGTCCGTCTCAGAAGATCAAAGTGTCTGAGGTTCTGTAAACCTTAAAATACGTAATACATATTTCACTTACCACATGAACAGAGTAAGGTGAGATGACTGATAGGACGATGGCGAATGATTTGCAGATCCTGAGCACCACTGACAAACATCTGATCTTGTGAAATATGTTGTAAGCAGGCCTACTGCCGCTCCGTGTGATCGCGAATCTCGAAAGTGAAAGTAAAACGCAAACGCGCATTCAAAAGCGGTTTCAGTGCCCCGCGTATCAATAACGGCTCACTGATTCCTGCAGTTTGTGTACAGTGTAATTACCCAATGATATAATTGTTAGAGAAAGCATTGAAATGTATTTTTATCTCCCATCTCGTATTTAGGGGTTTTGTAGTACATGTCATTTCTTTCCTGGACGTGTTCGGACGTGTCATCCCTAATGGGAAGTGTAAAGTATTTTAGATTTGTTAGGAAGTTAATAGTTAATAGGAAACAATGATTTCTTGAGTCAGGACTATCCATACTATAGACTGGTGTGTTTGTGTTAAAATATAAATGTGTAAAAATATTATGAAAAATTGTGAATCGTGATTAAAAATCCAAAAATCGTGAATCGATTTTTAATCGAATCGTGACCCCAAGAATTGATTTGAATCGATTCATGAGGTACTGAAAGATTCCCACCCCTAGTTTCTCGTTGTTTATGTAAAAAGGTGAGCAGATGAAGACAAGTTTATTCACTTTGTGCTTTATGCACATAAAACATCCATGTTTCACATCATTAATGGGTGCTTTAATATTATAATTGAATTTTTTGATATGTCATCGTATGATGTAAATGAACGTATGAATCAGCTAATTGAAATGAGCAGTTTAAAAGAACCAGTTCAGTAAAGAGAATCAGATTTCCCCGGTTGTCTGAGGCTCTGGAATACAGATTATAATGTAAATAATGTTCAGTTTCTCACACAGACCAATCATTTCATTTCATAACACCTCAATATATGGCCAGGAGCCGCGGGGATCAACCTTGTGTTGCCTGATCTGCTTTTTTGACTCTCAAAGTGCCGGTAGCCACTGCTTTGCCTTGTATGAACACGGTTTCAACTAATAATCTTTACTGTTCTGCTGAAGAAAGACAGTCGCTGCATCTTGGATGGCCTGAGGATGAGTCAGTGAACATCAAATGTTCATATTTTGTGAACTATCTAGGGCTGTCAAATGATTAATCGCATACAAAATAAACGTTTGGGTTTGTCTAATATATGTGTGTAATTATTGTATGTATATTTAAATGCACACAAATTAATGTATTTAAGACAAATGTTATTCATGTACAGAATATTTGTATTCATATATTATATAAATTATATCAAAATTCTAATAAATACATACACTTGTAAATATTTCTTAAATGAATGTGTTTGTATTTACATATACATAATAATTACACAGAGTACACACACACATATTAGGCAAACAAACAAAAAAGACTTTTATTTTGTATGCGATTAATCGTGATTAATTGTTTGACAGCCCGAGAACTATCACTTTAACACTGGAGCGTGTGTTTCAGGGACATTGGTGTGATGGTGAAGCTGTATCCCAACATGAGCCCTGTTCTCCTACACAACTCTCAGCTGGACCACAAACGGGTGAGCACACGTCCTCCTGCGCTTCACACCACCGTCACACGTTGGCTCACTTTCTGAAATACTTGTGTGTGTGTGTGTGTGTGTTTTTTCCAGATTAAACATCCCAGTGCTCTCGGACTGGAGGTCGGCCAGCAGATCCAGGTGCAGTAGAAAGCAGAAGCAGCCGTGTGGTTTCCCGATGTTGGTCTCTGACCTGTACGAGGTTCTTCATTAACGTGTTCTGTTCTTTCAGGTGAAGTATTTCGGCCGCGACCCGACGGACGGCAGGATGAGGCTGTCCCGTAAGGTGCTGCAGTCTCCGGCGGCGGCGGTGGTCAAGAGTCTGAGCGACAGACACAGCGTCTCTATCGGAGCGTCCGGAGAGCAGATCACAGACTCGTAGAGCATCTCGTCTGCTCCTGACGGACTTTTGTACACTGTATATTTTATAATAAATGATCTTATTACATGCGTTGTCCTCACAAACAGAACTTGAACTTTTGCACTACACAATGCGCAGAACTAATGTGAAGATGTTAACATCTGTCGCGGAGATGTGACTCTTACACGTGTGAAACCAGACACATTTTGCAGAAAAGAGAGAACTAACAAATCCCACACTTAGGATACTGTGGATATTGGTGCTGTAGTGTGTCAGATAGAGCACAGCCGTGAGTGGACGCTTTCATCTTCACAAGAAAATCCTCTTGGCATTTTAAAACTTTATAACCAATCAGATGTGTGATAAAGAATTTAAACAACATCTCTTGTGCTCTTAGCATTTTATAAACTACATTGCTGCGTCTCATTTGTAAGGCTGCGTCCTCCAGAGGTCGCATTTGAAGGCTGCGCACGTCATTAAGGGTGTCTGATTCAAGAAAAGTAACCATAATAAAATTGAATGTTATTCTGTGCGAGGTGTAAAATACTATAATTTCTTTTTTACTTTGCAACTTAACTGTTACTTTTCTTAAACGAGACTTCCCCGATGACGGAGGACGCAGCCTTACAAATGAGACGCAGCTATTGTTTGAGAATGTAAGGAGACGGACCGTTATGTCATTTGCAAAGCATCATGGGATCCTGTTCTGATCATTACAGGTTGTGTCCTTCAATTTGGCACTTACAATTTAAAACTACATATAAATTTACACTACCGGTCAAAAGTTATTGAACAGTAAGATTTTGAGTGTCTTTTCTGCTCACCAACTCTGCATTTATTTGGTCCAAAGTACAGCAAAAACAGTACAATTCTGAAATATTTTTACTATTTAAAATAACTGCTTTCTGTTTGATTGTATTTTAAACTGTAATTTATTTCTGTGATCAAAGCTGTATTTTCAGCATCATTACTCCAGTGTCACATGATCCTTCACAAATCATTCTGATATGCTGATTTATGATTATTATTATTATCAATACTTAAAACAGTTGAGTACATTTTTTCAGGATTCAAGATTTTGTAAAATTATACCATTCAAAAGCTTGGGGGAATTATAGAAATGAATACTTTTATTCAGCACGGATGCTTTAAATTGATCTCAAGTGATGATAAAGACATTTATAATGTTACAAAAAATGTTTTCTATTCAAAGAAACCTGAAACAAAATCTACTCAGCTGTTTTCAACATAATAATAATAAATGTTTTTTGAGCAGCAAATCAGCATATTTGAATGATTTCTGGAGGATCATGTGACTGGAGTAATGATGCTGAAAATTCATCTTTGAAATCACAGGAATAAATGACATTTTAAAATATATTCCAACAGAATCAGTTATTTCAAATAGTAAAAATATTTAAAAAAAATTTCTACTGTTTTTGCAGTACTCTGGATCAAATAAATGCAGGCTTGGTGAGCAGAAGACTCTTCTTTAAAAAAAAATCATTAAAATCTTACCGTTCAAAAACGATTGACTGGTAGTGTATGTATAAAACGAGACTCATCCTATCGAGAAATATTATTGTTCGGTCTTGTGGTCAATCATTAAATGAGATTGACTATTGACAAACATTTCCTCACTGTTGCGCTCTTACTCCCGCACAATAATGACAGTACACTGATATATTTTGGGGAACTGACTTAATTCCTGTATTTAGGTGAAGTTCAGCTTAAACGGGACACTCAAATCAGAACCTCAAGGGAAAGTACAGAACAATAATATTTCCTTAAAATCACCGTGAAACGTCTGTTGTGGGAACGGCGCAACGCGTTGTTCGCGGGGACTTTGGTAACCATGGTAACCGCTGTGTCCTGACGCGCCTGCCGTAGCCCGTGCGCGGAAACCCCGCGCCATCAGATGAGCGATGATGAAGTGAAAGACACACAAGATGGCGACGATCGGCGGATAGACAAACATTCACGTAAACACTCGAACGACTCGACCCGTTTTGCGCCAATCCGAGCTATAACCGCGATCTGAACACGGTTAAACGCGACAGCGGTTCACGCGAGCGTCTGAGGATCATGAGGCCGAGAGCGCGGCTGTTGTTCGGCTCGGTCGCGATCGTCTGAGGCTCGGCTCATTCTGAGGGTTAACGCTAGCCGCTTTCCCGAGTTTGAGATGAGCGATAGGAGAGATTAGAGCACGCGGGTGTTCGCTGGTTTCGTGATATAAACCGTGATATAAATCGGATCCGGGCTTTGTGTGGTTAATAGCGAGCTAACTAGTAGCGTCCGGATGACTGGTACCCGGCTGCGTGGATGTGAGCGGAGTCAGTGCTAGTTTTCTGGGCTAACTATGCGTCAGGACTGCTAGAGTTGGTTAAGCGCGTTAGGTTCGGTTAGTGCGGTAAAGATGAGTGACACCCGGCGGCGGGTGAAGGTGTACACGCTGAACGAGGAGCGGCAGTGGGAAGACCGGGGCACGGGACATGTGTCCTCCGCGTACACGGAGACTCTGAAGGGGACAGCGCTCACGGTCACCGCCGAGGCGGACGGTAAGAGACGCTTCACTTCTGCATCCCACCGGCGCTGTGAAGGAGCTCCTTTGATTCGGTGTGTTTGGTTCTTCTGTAGGGTCTCTGTTGCTGGAGTCCAAGATCAACCCCAACACCGCGTATCAGAAGCAGCAGGTGAGTTCAGCAGCTTCACACACGTCCACAGCAGCACCTGTCGGGGGTTTGACCGCTGTGACCTTTGTCTCCTCAGGACACGCTCATCGTCTGGTCCGAAGCGGAGAACTACGACCTGGCTCTGAGTTTCCAGGAGAAAGCGGGCTGTGATGAGATCTGGGAGAAGATCTGTCAGGTGGGTCTCTCTCTGACGAAAGGCGCCGAAACTTGCGTTCGGTCGTGTCGATGATAACCGTGCCTTCGGTGTTCAGGTGCAGGGCAAAGACCCGTCCGTGGAGATCACGCAGGACCCCATCGACGAGTCCGAGGAGGAGCGATTCGAGGAGATGCCGGAGACCGGCCACCTGGTGGAGCTGCCGCCCTGCGAGCCGGGCCGTCTGGAGGAGATCGCCGAGCTGGTGACGTCCGTGCTGTCGTCGCCCATCCGGCGGGAGAAGCTGGCGATCGCCCTGGTCAGCACGAGCTACATCAAGAAGCTGCTGCAGCTCTTCAGGACGTGCGAGGAGGCGGACGACCGCGAGGGCCTGCACCACCTGTACGAGATCGTGCGCGGCGTGCTCTTCCTCAACAAGGCCACGCTGTTCGAGGTGATGTTCGCCGACGACTGCATCATGGACGTGGTGGGCTGTCTGGAGTACGACCCGGCGCTGCTCCAGCCCAAGAGGCACCGCGAGTTCCTCACCAAGACGGCCAAGTTCAAAGAGGTGATTCCCATCACGGACTCGGAGCTCCGGCAGAAGATCCACCAGACGTACCGCGTGCAGTACATCCAGGACATCATCCTGCCCACGCAGTCCGTCTTCGAGGAGAACTTCCTGTCCACGCTGTCGTCCTTCATCTTCTTCAATAAAGTGGAGATCGTCAGCATGCTGCAGGTGCGTCGCTACACGTCCGCTGATGTCCTGGTGTGTCTTGTGTTTGTTGCTCATCAAGTGTTGAGTTTCTGTGCTCTGCTTATGTTTAATTCAGAAGAAAAACCCTCATCGTCAGTCATCTATCAGCTCGATAATAACAGTGACATGGGCTGCATTTAGGCATCTTAAGTCTAAGTGGACGGTAGAAACTACCTCTTCAATGTGTTGATGACCTCCACAATGATGTGGTCAGATCATGGACATAAGACAAAATTTACTTCATAAGTTAAAGCCAAAAAACAAAACCGTACATTGCCATTTTTTCTCTGAGTGTGTGCTTTGTTCTCATCACAGGGTTTCTGCTTTCACACATTTCTGTTTGGGTTTGGTGAAAAACAAAAGCACAAGCTGCCCAGGAAATGTTTAACAACACTTATTCATCATCTTTTTTTTTTTTTGAGGTTAAGGTCATTATTCACTGCTATTATATAATCACACCAAGTATAAACACCTTAAACAGTTGACTAGGTCAAACATGGCTTTTCCATTACCAAAATGTTCAGAAACTTTCCCACACTTTGCTGTCTGACAAAATATTCAGGTTTTTTTTTTTTTTTTTTTTTTTTTTTTTTTGCAGATCCAAATATTATCCAGATTGGTTTTTGAAAGTCTGGACAGCAAAAAAAAGTCATCTTAACTGCAGTTTTCTTATCCTTTTTTTTTCTTTTTTTTTTTTCTTAAGACAAGACAAAAACTATTGAAAAGAATCTGTAATCTTCTTAAAATTATTGTATATAACTTCCTAAAGGTAGGATAGCCCAAGGCTTGTCTTAAATCCCAAACAGTGTAAATTATTTGATGAATTTATTGGGTAATTTCAAATGAAACATTGCATTTAATCATCGCAACAACACTAGCTACATATAATACATAGGAGGACTATTAATAGGGATGTGCACAAGTTTTCTGAAGTGACAGCGATGACTGATCACGTACCCAATGACGGGTCATGATTGTGTAACGTGACTTTTTGCTGAATTCATAATTCAGTAACAACTTTACAAAAATGAGTCAGATAAGGGGCTCGTTTTTAATTTTAGCCACTAAATATGACACATTCTTTGTCAGTATTTGAATGGGCCCAAACACAGGACACATTTACTGTAGCAGCGCGGATACACATACTGGAAGTGTTCACTCGGTAGAGAGCACGAAAAAGAATGAATCAGACTGCGGCAGCTTGAGACAGGCTCTTTAAAAGTAACTGTTCAAAAACATGGTGCATTAAAAAAAGTAAAGCTGAGCGTCAGTCAAGCTGGTCACAGTGAATATATTGTGCTCATTTATTTAGGCTATGAATGTTAGTAATCTGCAGAAAGACAATCCTTGAAGTGTGAGTTTATCAGGGTCTTCTTTAGCCACGTATTCAGATAAAAAAGTAATTTTCTTAAGAGAAAAAAAAACGTATGTTCCTGAAAACATATTTGAGAACTTAAGAATTTGTCAAGAATTGCACTTAAGAACATTCTTACAAACTTTGTGGAATTTATCTTAAGATATTTCTTAACTAACTTCTTAAGAAGATTTTCATGAATCCGGCCCCAGATTTTTACAAATGCATCTTGGTGTAGACAGTCTGGCTGCTCAAATCAGATTTTAAATTGTCGTTTGCGTCACTCTTAATGCGACACAGCAGTAACATCCAAATCTGTGATGGAAGTGCCAGAAGTATTGAAATGCAGCTGAAGCTGAGTGAAGTCTCCTCCACTGCTGAGTTTTTGTTGTGCGACAGAGCTGGTGTGTAGGTCGAGATGATGCGTCTCCACTTGTCCTGCGTGTGTTTTGAAAGCCTTGTCACACGCTTGGATGCGCTTCATCATTACCAAAACAGCCCATGCAGATAGATTGGTTATGTTTGAAGATTGTTCACACCGTGAAATACAGAGCAAAGCATAAATAAAATGATGGCATAACTATATTTAAATAAAGATTAAATGAGAGTTTTAATTAACTGTAGTATAATCTAGTACATTATTAAGATGTTTAAGGTATGTGCCATTGTTCTACTAAGATATCAGCTCTGCTCATATTAATAGTTTTTTTTGTATCTTACTGATTTACAAGCAGATGTAAGCAGTTACTTTTTCATGTTTTTAAAAATCTTTATTTGTGAAAACTTCACAGAGCAGATTTAAGTAGAAGCTGCAATATAAAATAAATCTTAAAACAACTAACACTGTAGATCAAGTTGTAAAAATATTTCAAATTATTTCACTAAATATTGAGTTATATTGTTTGTCCCCATGACTCTACGGAGGATGTTAGTGGAATTGCATATCTTTAACTGACAATATAATGGATGTTATAGAAACTATAGACTGAATTCATATAGATGCTTCCACTCGCCCGGCCTATAGGATCTTATGAATTATAAATATGCCTGAAATGTGAATGCAAGTCTGTATCGAGTCAATAAATAATATTAATAATGGTTAAATGAAAACACCAGCATCAGATGAATAAGAGCATCTGTTCAGAGTTCAGGTGTTGAGATGAGGTTTCCTGTGAGCGTCTTGAGGTGCAGTGTGAGTCTGTGGTGCTGAATCATGTGCTGTTCTCCTGCGGTTGTGTAATGCTGTCTGTGTGTTTGTTTCAGGAGGATGAGAAGTTCCTGACAGAGGTGTTTGCTCAACTCACAGATGAAGCCACGGAGGACAGCAAGAGGAGAGAGCTGGTACATCTCTCACACACACACACACACACACACACACGTCATAAACCAGTCACACGCACGGCAGGGTTTCACGCCTGTCCTCTCTACTTCTGCAGGTGAACTTCTTCAAGGAGTTTTGTGCTTTCTCACAAACGCTGCAGCCACAGAACAGAGACGCCTTCTTCAAGACGCTGGCCAGTCTGGGCATTTTACCGGCGCTGGAGATCGTGATGGTGAGTGAGCCGCTTCTGAGTGCTGGAAGTGTCTGTCCCCAGCTCAGCTGACGTCTGTGTCACGTGTTGTTGTTTTGAAGGGCATGGACGACGTCCAGGTGAAGGCCGCGGCCACCGACATCTTCTCCTACCTGGTGGAGTTCAGTCCGTCTATGGTGCGCGAGTTCGTCATGCAGGAGCCGCAGCAGGCCGACGACGTGAGTTTCAGCATTTCCCTGTGTGTTTCAGTGTCAGACGAGTGAACGGCTGCTGCCGAAATCCTTATGTGTTTCATAACACAAGTTTTCAATTAATAAGGTGGCTTCGGTGAAAAGACTAAAAGCTGTAGCTGTGCAGTGTTGTGTCCCGTGTGAACATGAGCAGGATAGAGATAAACACACAGACGTGGGTCAGTTGTGTTTCTCAGAGCTGAAGTGTGGATGTTTGCTGAACGCTTCATGCAGATAATTCAGTAATGACAGGCTACAGCTGCATTCTCCAGGATTCATGAGCTGCAGACGTTTCATTTAAGGTCATTTTCAGGCTTGATGTCTAAATACAGCAGCGCTCTTGTAACTTTAACATCTGCGGTGGATCGGTTGCTGTTTAATGCTTTAGTGTTGGTACAATTTTTATTTCAGATTCACAAGCTCTCAATTCAATTAGATATTGATTCTTTTGGAAATGTATCAGGAAATGTCAGTTTTTCGTAAAAGAGTAGTTCACCCAAAAAAAGAGAAAGAAAGAATTGTCATTTATGTACACGCATGTGTTCCAAACAAACCCGTAAAAGGTTAGTTCACCCAAAAATGAAAATTGTCATTAATTGCTCACCCTCGTGTCGTTCCAAACCCTTACGACCTTTGTTCATCTTCAGAACGCAAATGAAGATATTTTTGATGAAGTCCAAAAGCTCTCTGACCTTCAATAAACAGCAAAGGTCCAACCACGGTCCAGGTCCAGAAACGTAGTAAGGACGCCAGTAAAATAGTCCATGTGACGTCAGTGGTTCAACCGTAATTTGATGAAGCTACAAAAATACATTTTTGTGCACAAAAATAACATTATTCAACAATTTCTTTTCCCCTGGGACTGTCCTCTGCCATTATAGAGTAGCACAACGTATGTGCGTGCATTCTTCAGATCATAAAAACAGTGCATTGTCCTGGTAGAGAAGAAATTGTTGAATAAAGCTTTTATTTTTATTTTCTTTGTTCACAAAGTATTCTCATCGTTTCGTGAAATTACGATTGAACCACTGATGTCACATGGACTATTTTATCAATGTCCTTACTTTGTTTCTGGGCCTTCGTTGTGGTAGGACCGTTGCTGTCTATGAAGGGTCAGAAAGCTCTGAGATTTCATCAAAAATCTCCTCATTTGTGTTCAGAAGACAAACAAAGGATTTACAGGTAGGGCTGGGTGATGAATATAATGATAATTATCGCGCAACATACATTTCCTCGATAACGATAACACGAGTTCGATAAAAGTTCGATATAAATGTGGGTATATTGGTGTTGAATTTGATTATATTATTAATGTAGACATGTATTAAATGTATTGAAGGAGGAGTAATGGAATATTCAGTCAGTCAGAATATTATATAAAGATGAGGTTGCTACCATTTTTACAGATATTACTGATTTTGATAATGAACATAAATCTACATCTGCATCCTAACTCAAGCTACTGTCAAATGTGTATTTCTAAATGACCAAAAAAAAGTTTTATTATTATTATCAGGCAGCACAAACCTGTTTCTTGATTTGTAACAATATTACTCATTAAAACATGCAAAACTAAAATATATTTATATGTTTTACTATTAAGATATTTATTTTAAGGAAAAATGACTGGAAAGTATAAAGAATATAAGTGTTTGTCGTGTTCTGAACATAAAGAAGAGTTTAAAGCCACGATTAACCGTCTGGTTTTTACAACTTTCACGTTGTAGCAAAAATCTCCCTTTAAACTTGAAAGAAATACAAATTTGGCATTTATTGTGATAATTATCGAGATGAACTGATTTGGAAAAAATTGATAATATATCATCATAACCATATCGCCCAGCCCTGCTTACAGGTTTGCCTCTACATGAGGGTGAGTAATTAAAGACTTTTTAAGTCTTTCTTTCATCTTCCAGATCACAAAAGCAGATATTTTCAATCTTCTTTGATTGATTTTTTTTTTTTTTGTTCAGTGAAAGTGAACACAAGAAGTTTTCATGCATTAAAAAGATGAAAACATTGTAGAAAAATCCACATAAATGAAGTGGTTTAATCTGAAGGGACATGATGGCTGTAATAAACCGTTTTCATTTAGGCTTTAAATGATGTGTAAACATTGATCAGCGTGCAGCTCCTCGTGTACAGTGTACAGAAGCTCAGCTGTTCTTCTGCTTGTGTGTTGATTTGTGTTTATGTGTCAATACTGGAAACTGTACACAGATCCCTCTCACTTCATACATTCATATTAAGGGTAAAAATCAACAACACAGTCCAAACCACTAAACTCAGTTACTACTATTTTAGTTAAATTATCAACAATTATACAGTATACAAACATTTGAAGTGCACACAAGGCTGTTATTTTATACCATCTTACATATCGTATTAATCTGCTTCAGTCTTCCTCTCATTCTCCATATTTATGTGTGGCGAACTAATGACACAAAAGCAGGAGCAGAGAGACTACGGTTTCTTGCTAAAATATAATCGTATAAAGTGAGACTCTTGCTCTCATGACAGATGTGTTCACACATACATTAACATCACGTACAAATTCAGCTAAATGTGCTACATTGTTAAAGCGTCACATTAAAAAGTGTCAAAACCACATTTATCATTGAACAGGGCTGGGCGATATGGCCAGAAAATAATCACAATCATTTTCTCATTTTTTCATATCAGACAATATCAATAATTATTAAAATAAATGTTGATTTAAAGGCAGATTTTTTGCTACAATGTGAAAGTTGTGAAAAAACGGACAGTTAAATGTGGCTTTAAACTAATCTTTAAGGTCAGAACATGACAAACACTTCATCTTTGTTTCAATTCTTCACACTTTTTTCCAAAATATCTTAACTAAAAAAAAAATGCTTCGTTTTGCATGTTTTAATGAGTAATAGTGTTTCAAATCAAGAAACACGTTTGTCGTACCTGATGATGATGATGATGATGATAATGTAATTTGTCTCTTGGAAATACACATTTAATAGTAGCTTGAAGATGCAGATGTAGATTTGTTCATTATCAAAATCAGTAATATCTGTAAAAACTTTAGCAACCTCATTTTTATATGGTGAAATTTAATTATTCTGACAGTTTTGAGTTTTATTATTATTATTATTATTATTATTATTATTATTAACCATTGCTCTTTCATAATATCCTTCATAGATCATGATAATAACCGTTAAAACCACAATACAGCGCCTCAATACCATGGCAAAAATGTAATATGGTTCCTAGGTATTTGTATGAAAAACAGTAATGGTAGTCTAAATACATTTAGTATAAATGCATAAACACTATTTAATCACAAAAATTACTGTAGTTATATTCCATTACTCCTCCATCAATACATTTAATACATGTCTACGTTAAAAAAGTAATAAAGTTTGTTACAAATATACCAACATTTCTGACACAATACCACTATGTAGTTAGTGCTAGTACAGTAAATCAATGGTAAATGGCGGTGGTTTGTAGATTTCAAAGCCTTCTGACTTTCTCCTGTTTGTCAGCCCTGTTCATCTGGCTATAAACCGAGTCATTTGTGTTCTTCACTGAATTTAAGCACTTCACATCCTCTCCACGCATCTCCTCTAGTAAGTTCGCGTCGTACCGCCATTTTAACTTTGATCCGAGCAGATAAACGGTTCGAGTGGTGCACTTTGACTAGCGTTCTTTTGTTCCGCCTTTGCTGCATAAATGTTATATTGAATATTTATCAAACTCTTGCTAGCGTTTAGCTCCAACCCTAATCAAACACACCTGATCCAGCTAATTAAGGTCTTCAGGATTACAAGAAACTTTCAAGCAGGTGTGAGTTGGAGCTGGTTGGAGCTAAACTCCGCAGAGCTGCGGCCCTCCAGGATTTGAGTTTGAGACCGCTGCTTTAAGGGTTGAAAATGGTTAAAATCACTTGAAAGATTTTGAGATTTAAGAATCGATATCAAGATCATTCAGTGAAGACTGTGGTGATGTGAAATGAATGTGTTCATCCTGATCACCAGTGAAACTGTAATGGTGTGAGTGAATCGTGTGTTCAGGACGTCCTGCTGATTAACGTGGTGATCAAGCAGATGATCTGTGATTCGGACCCGGAGCTCGGCGGGGCTGTGCAGCTCATGGGGCTCCTGAGGACCCTCATCGACCCCGAGAACATGCTCTCTCCGACCAGCGTGAGTACGGTCTGACACGCTCACGTCCGCTCACGATACGCTAGTGATCTCCCAGCTCAACTCATGACTTAATCACAGAACACCTTGACTTCTGACTCTCCAGTGACCCTTTTTTCCAGAGTTCACACTTGTGCGTTTGCTCCTCACTTGTCATTTCTGTGTGTGTGTGTTTGGACAGAAAACGGAGAAGAGCGAGTTTCTGAGTTTCTTCTACAAGTACTGTATGCACGTGCTGACGGCTCCACTGCTGGCCAACACCGCTGAGGAGGACCAAGGTGAGACACGCTTCTGCACAACTGCAGCAATGAGCCGTATGCACGTGCACAGTATGAGCGAACGTGTCTGTTTGTTCACAGATCTCACAGAGGGAGCGGCTAAAGTCAACCCCGTGTGTCCAGGTACACATCCGCTCTCACCTGTGCTCACTCATCTCACACACACACACACACACACGTGTGCTGTACTGAGTGTGTTTCTGTGCTGTGTGTGTCAGATAACTTCCAGACGGCGCAGCTGCTGGCTCTGATCCTGGAGCTGCTGACCTTCTGCGTGGAGCATCACACGTACCACATCAAGAACTACATCATGACTAAAGACCTGCTGAGGAGAGTGCTGACGCTCATGAACTCCAAACACACCTTCCTGGCGCTCTGTGAGTATCGATCGCGCTGGTCACGTACGCGAACGCCTCCAAAATTGCTCGTGCGCCTTGTTTTAAACGTGCGCTCCGATTGATCAGACGTCGTGCAGTAACTGTGTTCATCGTACAATCACAGCGTTTGTGATTCAGGCTGATTGTGAGCTGCTCTCGTGTGATTGTCCAGGTGCGCTGCGCTTCATGAGGAGAATCATCGGGCTGAAGGATGAATATTACAACCGCTACATCATGAAAGGAAACCTGTTTGAGCCGGTCATCAACGCGCTGCTGGACAACGGCACCAGATACAACCTCCTGAACTCGGCCATCATCGAGCTCTTCGAGTTCATCAAAGTGGTGAGTAGAGCCGTCCGGAGAACACGATCCTCCTCGTGACCCGCTCGTGTCTGACCGCTGTCTTTTCCTCTTCAGGAGGACATCAAGTCTCTGATCGCGCACATCGTGGATAACTTCTACAAGGCGCTGGAGTCCATCGAGTACGTGCAGACGTTCAAGGGTCTGAAGGGCCGCTACGAGCAGGAGAAGGAGCGGCAGAGCCGAGGCCTCAGCAGGTGACGATGCCGTTCATTCGTTCATTTAGACCGACCGTCATTCATGTACTAACAGGGCAGTGAACCTCTCGCAGGTATCGCAGGGACGCCCGCTCCTTTGAGGAGGACGAAGACATGTGGCTGAATGAAGATGAGGAAGAGGAGGATGTCGCTGACGCAGGCCTGGACAAATGCAAGAGCGACTACGGGAAGTTCATGGAGAGTGAGAAAGGTATTTGTGCAAACACTAATGATCTCGCAGTGTTTCTGCAGGTGTTCAGAAGTCTTAATTCAACCTTTCACAACTTAATTTTTTGTAAAGAGAATTCATGAAGCCATTAGGGGTGTAAGAAAGCGTTGATACATGTGAGTATCGTGAGATTTATTTTGGTAATACTGTATCAATTCTCAGAAATGCAATATTTTATATATATATATATCATACAAGATTCATGGCAGATGCTTCATTTTGATTTTAAATCATGACTGCTAGATTGCAGTCTTCTTATCTCTGAACTTAAACAGTGACAGGAAATACTAGCATAAAGGCACCAGCATTAATATAGTTTGCTGCTGGTAATGGAGTATGAAAGAGTAGTTCCTGCTTCTGCATCGCCGTACAAAGATGAGGTGTGGCGTCTCTTGTGGTTACGTCCGCCCCGGGACCTCAGCTGCACAGAGAGGCGGCGGCCACACCGCAGTTCCGCTGCTTGCCGCGTCCTGTTTGAAGGGTTTTTGTGGCGGGTGGTGGGGTCAAACAAAACTGTTCTGAGAATATTCAATGCCTGTATTTATTTTACTGTTTTACAGTTATTTTGTTTTCTTTAGGAATCCTGCAAGCGCTTTATTTTTCATTGATATTAAGCAGATGTAATTAAGTTCAGATCAAAATCTTATGACCTTGTCCCTCGGTTTCACAGAGCAGGCTTGTCTGTAAGTCTGAGCTGTTTGAACTGAAAGAAACTTGCACTGATTGATCTAAAAACATGCCAGTGCCTTTGTTTTTTTTCCCCTCAAGATGCCAGTAATGTTTTTTTTCCAAGGCACATTTATAAAAATGACTTAAATGTTCTAATTGAACTGTGGCTTAATCATTGTTTAGTTTAAGCCCTGTCTGTGAAACCAGGCCTGTATGTTACAATTGTGAACTTAAACTGTGAACCTTTACAGCAGTGACTGACATATATATGCTCTGTTTATAAAAGCTTACATTTTATACATTTGATAACTAAAGAATTCTGCAAGCACTTTATTTTCCCCTTTTACTGGTACTGCACTGAATGTTACAGGGACTGGTGAATGTAAATGCAGATCCCACAGAATTTTTTTTTGTTTTTTTTTTCTTTTGGAATGTCACATGAAACATGAACGTCTTCCTCAGTGTTTCTTCCTTGTTTTCCAATACAAACACCCCAAAATCAAGATACATTTACTGGAAATGCATTAAGAACAAATATCTGTCATTGGGGAATGAAGACATGTTTTCCTTTGAAGTTTTACTTTGATCAGTTTCTTCTAAATCAAGACTTAATTTTGCATCTCCAGTAAATGTATCTTGCTTGAAGAATTTGTAGACATTTGCACTAGAAAACAAGACAGAAATACTGAGGAACTGTGTCACTTTTTTGCAGTGCAATCAGAAGCTACAATAAAAGTTATTTCCGTATTCTAGTATTTCAAACAAAACAAGCGTGAGCTTTTTATTTGATTGTAAAGTGAATTAAAAGCTAATGGTGATCTTTTGAAACTTGCACTTTCAAACCTTAAAGTGTTAATAAGACATTGACATTTAGAGATCATTGATATATTGTGTTCCATTTACTTGATTCCTTAAAATATCTTTACTTGGTCTTAAAAATGTCTTAAAATCTTACAATACCGTTATTAAACCTTCCTCTTCCTGTCACGCTTGTCGTTTCAGTTAAGGAGAGTCAGGATAAGGAGAATCAGCCCAAGCGGACGACGAGCGGCAGCTTCAAGTTCACGTTCTCTCATTCGGCGGGAGCGGCCAACGCAGCTAACGGCTCCAAACCTCCACCCTCCGCTTCCTCCAGCGGCGCCAAACCTGCAGCGCCGCCTTCAGGCCAGACGGCCCGGGTACGTCACGCGTACTTACGTTGACTTGTATCGTTTGAGAAGTGTGTGTGCTCTTCTAAGCCTGCCTGTGTTCCTCAGACCGGACTGGTGGGGCTGGTGGATTACCCCGATGATGAAGACGAGGAGGAGAACGACGAGGAGGAGCAGTCGCCGCGCAAGAGGCCTCGTCTGGGCTCGTAAACGAACGCTTCCTGCCGTCTGACGGTAGCGCTGTGCCCCACCCCACCTGAACCCGAGGAGCTCGGCAGTTTCCTTTCCAGTGAGCCAATCGCAGCGGCGGCAGCGGTCGTGCGGCGGGGGCCGATGGGAGTTTGCGCAGGCTAGCGGGACTAGCCGCACTAGCGAAGCTGGATTGGCTCAGACTCTGGACTGAAGTTCAGCGACGTCTGCGGATGTGGCTGTTTCCTTTTCTAATAATTTCTTCTGGACGTTTGTGATTTTTAATGATTGACAGGAGATCTCGCCGTGTGGCGTTTGGTGCGCGACGAGACCGTTATTAACCTTTGTAATCAGACGTCTGTAATTCAGGCTAGAAGGTGCAGCGATGCTGGGTTTTAAATTGCAGTAAATGTTTTGATTTGTGTGACGTGTGGGACGTCACCACGCTCCTCAGGACTGATCCGAGATCAGCTTTGGGCTCTCGTGTTGTCTCAAGCGAAGCCGATCGGACTCGACGGGCACAACTTTCAGATGGTTGGATTAAATATTAAAAGCTGTTTTTGTTTTCCCCCTAATTTTTGTACACTTTCCTACTAGCACCATCTCCGTTAAAGAGCATTTGTATAAATTTGATATTTTTTACAATTTTCAGATTAAATTTGGTCCTGCAATTAAACAGGGTTGTTCATTGTTTGAATGAGCTTTTACTGATTAGTTCTGAAAACACAGGCACAGTTCAGCAGAAGCTTCATCTGTTATGATGAGATGATCTTCATCTCAGGATGTAAGAGGTGTGATTAATCGAACACCCATGTCAGGTCTTGGGCTGTGTCTAAAATCACCCCTGTACCCTAAACTAGGGCACTGTTTGAGGGACAGACATTTGTAGCACTGTCCAGTAAATGTTGTCAATAGCTGAATAAATTCCTGCATTTCACCAAAAGATGGCGCCAGCCGCTGAATTGCCAGTCCATGAGCACAGTGTAATATCAAACTTTTCTTTTTTATTGATAATTAAATAGTTCAAGATTTATATGTAGTTTGCATGACAGAGTTCAAGATTGATTTGTTAATTACCATGTTTGCTAAGTTCCTTATGGTTATTAAAGGGGTGCTGTTATGCTTTTTTACTTTTTGAACTTTCAGTGTGTGCGGTGTGCATGTTTGGACATAAAAAAGATCTACAAAGTTACAAATCTCAAAGTCCACTCCAAAGGGAGATATTTCATTTTTTTTAAAAATCCCTTTTCAAGAACTCCAACGAACGGCTGCTTTGGACTACAACGTTTGTTTTCCGCATGCAATGATGTCACAACACGGTCCATTAGAATATCATTAAATCCCGCCCATGGAAATTCAAATTGTTGGGGGGGGTGTAGGGCCGAGGTGGGGGATTAGCCAAACTTTAGCGATGCAGCGTGGAGAACCGCTTCAACGAACCACAGCGTGGCGGGTATAAACACAAGCATTGAGTAGAGTGGCCGCTTTAGAGCTGTAACGCGCCGCAGACGTGTGCAGTGTGTGGTAAGAGATTTATTGATCATACAGTGTAGATAACGTTAGCTTCACTCACAATGCGAGTGTTTTTTTTTGTTTTTTTTAAATGCATAAACTTGCACTAGAGTAGGCTAGAATAATCAGTGATGATGTTCTTTGATAATGTTAGGCTGCTTTTAGCTTCATGCTGGAACTGGTTTCGAGCAATGAAACTAAATATGTAAATAATTACATACATTAGCACGATAATATCATGTATCAGCGATCTGGTAGGCTGACGATTGGACCCAACACTACTGTGGCGTATTATTTACTCACCCTCCATGCATCCTAGGTGTATATGACTTCCTTCTTTCAGTTATATTAAAATTTATCCTGGCACTCCTAAACTTTAGAACGGCATAGATGGGTGTTTCTCTTCATCAGTCCAAAACAAGTCTAATAAAGTGCATCCATCCATAATAAAAAGTGCCACACGCGGCTCCGGAGGGTCAATAAAAGCCTCCTGTAGTGAATCAATCCGTTTTTGTAAGAATTAGGCATATTGAAAACATGAGAATCACTTTAATCTAGCTTGCGCTAACACTTGTACACGTGGCCGTACTGAAATACTATCTAAGCTGTTCACCAATCACAACGCATTTCGTTTTCTGGAAGGCGGGCCTTCGTTAAACCTGGAACTAATCGAGCCTTATGTGCCGAGCTGGAAGAAATGTATTGTAATAATGTAAATTATGTTCAAAATAATGTGGTAAACCACTGGTCTAGTGATCAGCTGTTATACAAGGTGTCATGTAAAAAAATATAGAGGATGACCAAGACTGTGCAGAAGGAAGCAGCAGGAGTATGTGCTAGTGTTGATGTGCAGCTGATGACCTCATGGACAAGATGAAGTCCTGTCTCGTCCTGTCCTCCTCTCTCTGCCATACAGCTTCCTGTCCACAATACCGTTGTGTTGTATCCAGACCTTAAAAACCCTTCACTGCCATTCATAAATCCTCTCCTGGGGCTTCATGGGATTCACTGTAGAATCACAGCAGAAGTAGTAGTTTAGCCACATACCTTTTTTATGAGTGCTGTGAATTCAGACTTACTTTTGTCACATATTTCACCTACCATATAGTAGAGAAGTGTGTGGTTTTGACTGGAATTGAGAACGGCTGATGTAAAAAGAGTTTCCACTGATGTAGGATCAGTTTGTCATTAGGGGTGTAGCGGCTCAAGTGACTCACAGTTTGGTTCATTTTGCTATGTGCTGTGTTCAGGGGAAAAAGGCTACTGTCAAATTCAAAGAATCATCATTTATTGGGTAAGAAACTCCTAACACTTTGGTGTCATGTATCAACATAACAATAATAATAATAATAAGTTTAATTTGTACAGGCCTTTCCCAAGCTCAAGGACGTTTCAAAATAACGAAGCAATATAATCAACACATACATAGGTGGACAGCAGACATTTGCCAAGTCCAAAACATGTGATTGCAGTTGCAAACCATAGCAATAATACAGACAATCAAATACAACAGACAGTCAGATACAACATTAAACCATAAGAGATAATGACCAATAATATTGGTTAAACAGATTTTGAGTTTAGACCTAAACTCGTGCAGTGTAGTTATTGATCAGTGAGTTCCAAAGTTTAGGAGCCATAACAGAGAAGGATCTCCCTCCCATAGATGAAAGGTGAGATCTAGCAGCACAAAGAAGTTTCCCTCCAGAAGATCAAAGTACGAGAAGGAGTCAGTGGAGAGAGCAGGTCGGAGAGATAAGTAGGTGCAAGACCGTGGTGTGACTTAAAGGAAAGCCGAAGAATTTTATAAGTGATTCATGAAGACACGGGAAGCCAGTGGAGGTTAAAAAGAATTGGAGTGATATGAGCAGAGCGTTTGGTGTAACATTCTCGCAGCAGAATTTTGAATACGTTGCAAACGGGACACAGAGCGGTAATCTGCTGCTAATCCAGAAAAAAGAGGATGATACCTAAGTTTTTGACGGTGGCAGCAGGAAGAACTGATGTAGCTTCGAGGTCAGTTCTAGGGGGATTAGTTATGTTTTTTGTTACAGTTGGGGGACAGACAATTAAAATTTCTGTTTTTGTCAAATTCAAGCTGAGAGAGTTGGAGCTAAGCCAGGGTTTTTCTTTTTTTAGCTCATTGATACATGACAATAGCGAAGCAGTCTGAATAGAATCAGGTCGGCAAGAAGTATATATCTAAATATCATCGGCATAACAGTGGCGCTGAAAACCATAGTTGCGAATCATTTGTCCGAGGCGCATGATGTGAATGATAAATAATAATGGCCCTAGAACTGAGCCCTGTGGCACACCCAGTTTAAGAGGGACAGTGGGAGATTTGTAGTTCTGTGTAGTGATATAATATTGTCTGTCCGTCAAATAGGAGGAAAGCCAGGCTAGAGCAGCTCCTGAGATGCCAGTCTCTGAGACACATGAGTAGTAGCTTATGAGAAACAGTGTCAAAAGCTGAGCTAAGATCAAGTTCGCCAGAACCACAACCATCCTAACATCAGCAAAGACTACGGAGAGGAAAGCTACCCAACCAGACAGTAAGCCAGTGGAAAAGTAGTAGTATAGTAACAAACACACAGCCCAGTGTGGAGCAGCAGCCAGACACGCACAGCGTTCCCGCACCGAATTATAACACCTTTTAGAAAATCAGAACAATTCATTCTAAATTACAGGCCACAATCTTCATGCTCTTACACAAGAACATCACCTGACACTGAACACGTGCTCCCGTCTGTCAGAGCCAGACTAGGTGTGATTGTGTGCGTCTGCAGAGGTGATGTGTAGATTTGCCTTTACCATAGGTGGATGTTTCCACTTCATGTCTCAGACAACCTGAGTTACAAATAATGACCTATCCATATGTTTTGTGGTCTGTGCTGACCCATTAGAAAATCTGATGAGATGTTCACAAGAGTACCATGAGGTGCTGTATTGACGCGAGGTGACACCTGTCTGTTCTGCCATTCAGGAAATGCACTCTTTAGCACCATTTCTAGAAAATAAACCAAGACCTAAAGCACCATCAGTGTAGAGTTTATTAAGCACAGCTTGCATACAGCGTTCCTCTTCCTCTGCTTGTAAACAGTTGCAGTGATTCTGGGACGGGTTGTACTTCCAGAACTTCACCGAACATCAGCACTGTGTTGCACTTGTGTTGGAAAATCTGAAGGAATGACATCTACTGCTCAAGACTGAGTGTTTGTTCCACCAAACCAACATGCAGAGTCTGGAATACAAACATCTACCCTGAAGGAATTCACACCGATGAGGGGAAGATTGATGTCATTCACATCTGGTTCACTCCCACAATCAATGAAGAGCTCAAGTGTGTCTTAGGAATTATGAACTTCTGTTCATGAAGAACTACAGTACTCTGACTTCTTTGACATCACTCCTTAAAAGCAAGTTCATGGACAACCAAAGCCATCCATGCCTTTCAAAGTCTCAAGGAAGCTTTGACTTCTTCTCCCATCCTGATCCCCAAAGAAGATGATCTTGGCAGCAGCGTAATCCCTTCTGACTCCATCCATGTGCCTGTGTCTAATAAGAAATTCACACAGGTGAAAATTAATTATGATACTAGCAAACGTGATTGATCATTCTGCAGTCTCTGCACCCATGATCACATTTGGGAGTGGATTGTGCTACAGACGGATGGATTCACATGTACACTGGTAATTGTGCACTGCTTCTCAAACAGAGAGGAGAACGCAGGAAATCTGGAGAGTCCTGAGAATGTACTGTCTACACTGGCAGAACTCCTGGAGTGGTTTTCTCTCATGGGCTGATCGTGCACATCCACTGGACTCACTCCGCTTCACTGTGAACTCTAGCTGACTCCAGTCTCCACTGCCTCCACTGTCTCCATGCTCAGAAGAAGAGCAACTCCTCCAGACAGGAGCAGCTGTGTCTGAATGCACAGGGCTGTGATCACTCACTCACTTCTGTCCGTATCTGAATCCAGTCATCCACAGTGTTGGGGGTAACACATTACAAGTAACGTGACTTACGTAATAATATTACTTTTTTCAAGTAACTAGTAAAGTAATACATTACTTTTGAATCTCTAAGAAAATATCTGAGTTACTTTTTTCCCCATTTATTGATTGACAAGTCTCCTGTGGGGAAATTGTGAGTAAACATGATGTTACTGTATTCTAGACTAAATGTGAACACGCATTCATTCATCTCACTCACAAAAAACAGATTCAGTTCCTCAAAATGAATAAAAACTGTGAAATGCAAACTCAGAATATGACGCAACCCTGCAATAATTAAATATGTTAAAACAAATATCCTTTATGTATTTAATCCCACTTTATTAACCAGTGTCTTTGCTGTGACCTTCCATGATGCAATTCAACCATACTAATAAGCAAAAATCACTTTAGATAAACTAACATTTGTGCTTCATTTTTTTATAGCTGAAGAGTGATCTCCTGCATCAGTGTACTTTTCTTTCAGTCTGAGGTGAATTCACTTCACTTTTGGTGTAAAAGGGTTTTTACATTAGAATTGTTTTATATTAAAAACAAAGAAGCAAACCCTGCCTAGATTTAAAAAGTAACACAAAAGTAACGCAATGCATTACATTCCATAAAAAGTAACTAAGTAACATAATTAGTTCATTTTTCAGGGAGTAATGCAAAATTGTAATGCATTACTTTTAAAAGTAATTTTCCCCATCACTGATCATCCACTTATCAGTACTTTCTTTGCTGTTTGACAGCTAACTTGACATTACATCATCTAGTGTTGTAGATCAAACAGGTCGAACAACATAAATCGAAGGTGTCCAGTCCTGCTCCGGGATGGACCCAAACCTGCTCAACAATCCAGTACTACACAGTTCACACTCTTTGTGATTCAGCTATACATTTCTAACATTTATAATGTGTTTAGAAACGGTTCTCCGAATTGCCTTTGCACATACTTTAAAGTTTGTTGTCTCACAGGCCCAAATGAGTTAATAAACATCACAGCAGATCTGAAGTCACCTTACTGCAGCAATATCACATGGGGTCCATGTTTTCATCATGCAGCTGCCTAAAACCAGGATTTTCTTTGATGAGTCATGAGTTTCTGTGCTATAAAGTATTTGATGCAGATTTCTAAATAATATCATGAAATTTTGTTTCAAATGAAAAGACACTTTTCCATGTGAGCCCACTCGGGTGAGTAAATGAAAGTGAGCAGTGAGTGTGTTTCCCTCCATTACTGTATCAGCACTGATCAGTGTAGATCCCAGAGGTCAGTGCGTCTGTGCCGTGTGTCGTCCGCACTCACGACCGCATCAGCAGAACCTGCAGCCGCACACAACAACTGCAGCTGAGGAGCGACAGGTGCTGGAGAGACGATTGTCCTCTGCCATCTGCCGCCCTCCCTCAGGGTCTGTCAACACACGTGTAGTGTTCCTGGAACAGCGTCAGTACTCCTGATGACCTGTCAGCATGCACACATTCAGTATTTCTCCATAAATCTCAGATCTTCATGTGTTTTAGATCAGTTGTGTGATGCTGCTGTGACGCTGAAGACATCAGCAAGTAAACAAGACAAATCCCTTATGAAAATTAACCATGGTTTCATTATAGCAATAGTGTAGTAACCATGTTTTTTGGCACATTGATTACCATTTGCATAACCATAGTTTTCCTACAAATACTGTGCTTAAACTATGGTTAGTGTAGCAAGACCCTGCTTAATTTATGGTTACCATGGTTTAAGTTTAGTAACCATGTTTTTTTTGTTGTAAAACCATGGTTAATTTTTGTAGGGGATGTCTACATATCTACTATTATTTCCATGAGAAACATACTATATCCACCACAAACCCCATTAAAATGTGACACATTTCAGATGTTCGTGAAGAAATAACGACAAGCACTGACCCAGCAGGAGCTTTCAATATTCAGTTTTTCACTTATTTTCACCATAAAAATTCCTGGGAATTATACTGTCATTGTAAATGTGGACATTTAAAGCCAGTTGTGTTTTTTTCTATTGATTCATATTAAATTGAGTAATCAAAAACTCTATCACAGTGTTAATGATTTAATTTTTTTAATGTAAACATGGACTTGCTCAGACAAACTTACTGTGAAATGTCTTATTCTTCGTTCTTCCATGTTCAGAGTGTGGCACTAAAACAGTTTCTGAAGAGATGTGATTAACCTGCTCAGGTTTGACCTCTGTGTTATTACTGAAGTTAAGATTGCTGTTCCCATGTATAGGCTCTTTCTTCCATTTTATGTTTCTTTCAAACTAATCATTTAGTATTGAACTGTGTTTATCTAACCACACTTCACTACACCCACACAAAGAGAAAATAGTCTGCATCTATATCAGCAGACACGCAATCATACTAGATTAGTGAATGAAAAACACAAAATATTCAGACAACAGATACATTTTTGACTTTTTTTTTTTTTTTTTTTTGTTTACAAGTGGCTGCAGGACACTATAGTTCATTTATGTAAATGAGGAAAATAAAGTAAACTGTGACATACCCAACAATTCTTCATACAGTGCACTACCAGTAAAATTGATTTTTTTTAAAAAAGGGACCAAAATTATTCAGACACTTTGACCCGATTTCATGTTTTTTTTTTTTTTTTTTTATTTAACTGCAAATGCGACTTTTTTTTTATCCAAAACACTGAACTAAATGAAGCGTTGCTTGGTAATTGGTCAACAAAGTACTGATAGTTGTGTAAATATTGTCATATAACAGTTGCCTAAATAATTTTTGGTTGATTGTAATTCATTACATACCTTTCTGTCAAGTCGACTGACATTATCGAGATGAATTTGTTCTGTCACAGTTTAGCTCTGAGTTCTTGTCATATTTTATTACCATTTTCTAAACTATAGCGAATAAACCGTGATAATGTGAGAAATGTTGAAGGTGTCCGAATAAATTTTGGTTTGACTGTATTTCAGACACACCGCGAGATGTCACTAATGATTTGACAATTAAGAGCTTCATGTTGAATCATCAATTAATCCATTCTGGGCTTTATCACATGTGAACGCACACATGAACTGACGCGTTATAACGATTCATTTCTCGCACTATAGTCTTCATTTCACACCGCTGTGTGTGTGTGTGTGTGTGTGTGTGTGTGTGTGTGTGTCTGTGTGTGTGTGTCTGTGTCTCAAACGCAGTGTGCTGCTCGTTCAGTGTGTGATTGTTTCCAGACAGTGCGGATGTTGTCCGCTCAGGGAGCAGCAGTGGGTGTGTTCTCAATGGCGCACTAACACACTAGTCCGCATGTATCGTACTGTACCCGCTATGCGCATACGGTATGCTCCGAATGAATGGAGGAAACATTAGAACACCGTACGGATGCGCGACACTGTAACCGGACACGTCACGGAACATTATGAGGCCGTTTTGCGCGCTCCGGCTCCAGATGCTGTTTATGAGCGCAGCCTATGTAGTGTAGTGCGCTTCAGGCGGTGTCATTCCCGTTATGTGTGGCGGAAGTGGAGCGCAGTAAATCAGTGCACTCGTTAGTGCGTTTGCTGTAGTACAGGCGGCGCTTTGTTTCACTCACAAACGCACCCGTGTCCGACACACACGCACGCGCTCGACGCGCCGCCGCGCATTCGCCGTTAGGAGCTCGACACGTCACGCCGAATCTAACGGGAAACAACGGCTTTTCGTCCGGGATGAGGGGATCGATCGCGCCGCGCTCGTCTGGCGGAGAATAAGCGCCGGGGTTTGCTCGGAGCGTGTCGGCGCTGCTCGCCTGGACTCGGGCTCGGGTTCTCCCGCATTCCCGCTGCTGGATGTGGATGAAGATAATGCGAGCGGCTTCATGAGCGCCTTATAAACCCTCTTCTCTTCCAGACACTCCCGCTTTACTCCCACCCGATGGACAAGATGGAGCATGAGGTTTTTACGCCTTTGTTGGAGGATTTTCTGCAGTCTCCTCTGGTGTGCTGGGTGGGTGATCGAGCGGAGCTCTGTCGTGTCGTGTCGTGTCGTGATGGTCTGCAGTGCTTCATCTGTGTGTGTGTGTGTGTGTGTGTGTGTTTGTAGGTGAAGACGGTCTCTCCGCTGGGCTCCGATGGCTCTCATCTGTCCGAGTTCATGACACTGGTGGACGGGGTTTATTTAAACGACATCATGATTGAGATGTGAGTACAAACAGATCGATGCTCTTCACTGTCCGTATGATCCACACCTCACTGACCCCGAATCAGCTCCTCCTCAGGCGGATAATGTGGTGTAAATGCGCTGCTGTCACATTGTAGAGTTCAGTATAATGTGCTGAATCACAGTAATTTGCTCTGTTTGGCACAGGATCATCACCAGCACTGTGATTGGGCCGCCTGTGATCACATGACTGATGTTTGTGATCATGAGTGTCATATTGCTTTTAAACTAGAGTTCAATTAGTGTGACAGACAATCAGATTTGAGGATCACAGCTCTGTAGTCTGATTCTGGCGTCTGATTGGTCAGTGCAGCGATCCAGCTAAAATCACAGTACAGTCACAGCTCTGACCATCACAGTCGATCACTGTCAGCGCAGCTGGGGGTCACCTCACGTCACGCTAACTCCTCCAGACGTGTGTGGCGGTGTTGTGTGATGAGTGTGACGTGTCTGGACTCCATCAGTGACTGTATTCGCTTTATAACACGAGCTCCGGTGCCTTACTGCTTTATATTCACAGTCGCGGTAAACATCACACTGGACGTGACCTGAGATGATGTGTGATCCATGGATCACGTGCACGCTCGCCGGCCATCAGCTGTGGTGTTTGTGTGTTCATGCATGTGTGTGATGTGTTCAGCTGCTGCACCCAGCACTCGTTACACACACACACACACACACACAAATGTGTGATTGTTGAGCGGCTCTGGCGCGTGTGCAGGTGCTGCTACAGTTGGCTCATTCAGCGTTAGTGTTGAGTGTTGATGAACAGGGATGTTGATCTGGCGTGTGAATAGCAGCAGTGATGTGTTGTGTGCTGCACGTGAGCAGTGTTTGTTCACTGTGACCGTGATGCGCCGCAGAGCTGCACGATTCACCCGAAATATAATCGCGATTACGTGTGCCACGATTACCTAATCACAAGAAGTGTGGATTACACTGTTGTTACATCCAAGAATACTACTCGCCGTGTGTTTGTGTGGTCTTGAGCGCTGGAGCCAATCACAGAGAGATCTGCTGAGCACATTAACGCAGCAGCCAATCAGGGGCACAGAAGAAATCTGCTGAAAGAAGTTCCTCTCATTACAGCCAACGAATGTAATGGTGTAAATAAGAGATTCGCTGTGTGTCTTTTAGCTTCAGTGATTGTGTCGGCAGTGTTTGCTGGAGTGCTGCACTCATGTGATTGACCGTTTCAGTCATTATAACGGGACCAGCGGCTGAGTTTCATGAGTGAGTTAACGGTTTAAATGCGAGAGCGGATCAGTAACCGTCCATAGCAGTAACCATGGCAACACGGTGAGGTCTCCTGGCTGTGAGAAAGAACCGTGATCCAGCAGTGTTTAAAGTTTGCTTTAACCAGAGTACAGTTAGTGATCAGAGTCGCATTACTAGTGCGCATCTGTTAGTGTGGACAGATGGCAGTACATGTGTATTAGTTACTGCCGTAAAGCAGAATCTCGTAACGATCACCAAACTCACACACTCCCAGAACAGAAGACATTCACTGCATTAGAGATCAGTGTGTCATCAGAATGATCTCAAACTGATATTTCAGGGTAAAAATGTACATACAGTTGCTGTATCACTTTGAGCCCCAGGGGCCTGACGATTGTTTTTACACTTTCAAACGTCCATTTAATCTTTAATAGTTGACCATTTCTTTAGGAAAAAAGCAGTGTAATTTCTTGAATATGTGGACATGAAAACATGTAAACTCAGAGTGAGGGTTTAAAGACAGTTAAAAAAAAAAGATTTATTTTTGGCTTTTTAATGCCTTTTATTTGATAGGACAGTGTAGGTGGACAGGAAGCGGAGTGGGAGAGAGAAAAGGGCGTGGGATTGGGAAGGTCCACGAGCCGGGATTCGAACTTGGGACTCTGGCAGTGAACAGTTAGCATATTGAGAATGCTGTATTCTCCTGTGTCTGTGTAGGTTTATAAATGATTTACCTTCGAAATCTGATGAAATGGCACACATTGCGTTCCCAGATGAACCATTGGTGTTTGTGAATTCTTAACAGCATTATGCCTTATATGATTTTAAAATGGGTTTAATATGTGGAATGCGCCACTTCTGGTATTTTGCCGATTACTCGGGATTGAGGTCTCTGCAGAGCAAAAGTGGGCATTTCTGACTTTGTGGGTGTTTTCAAACTGTTGGGTGTTTCTAAATCATGCAATGAAAATGATCCCCCTTGAACCCAACCTCACCCTTAAAGGAGAAGTTCACTTCCAGAACAGCAATTTACAGATAATGTACTCACCCCCTTGTCATCCAAGATGTTCATGTCTTTCTTTCTTCATTAAGAAATTATGTTGTTGAGGAAAACATTTGAGCATTTTTCTCCATATAATGGACTGATATGGTGCCCCGAGTTTGAACTTCCAAAATACAGTTTAAATGCAGCTTCAAACGATCACAAATGTGGTTGTAAACGAGGAAGAAGGGTCTTATCTAGCGAAACAATCGATTATTTTAATAAAAATAATACAATTTATATACTTTTTAATGTGAACTTCAAAATCACCCTATATCGCTGTTTTACCTTTTTTGTTAAGGGTGTTTGATCTTTGCATGTTCACTTTACAAACACTGTGTCTGTTCTTCTGCAGTGATGTAGGATGATTTTGAAATGATTTTTGAAGTTGAGGGAGAAAATACAATTGGAGTTTTTTGACATACACTAACTGTCTTGAGTCAGAATACACAGAGTTCAGGGAGAACAAGACAAGATGAGCATTTGACATTAAAAAGTATTTAAATTGTATTATTTTTTATGAAAATAACCAATCGTTTCGCTAGATAAGACCCTTCTTTCTTGGCTGGGATCATTTACAACTGCATTTGTGATCGTTTGAAGCTGCATTTAAACTACATTTTGGAAGTTCAAACTCGGGGCACCATATCAGTCCATTATATGGAGAAAAATGCTGAAATGTTTTCCTCAAAAAACATAATTTCTTTACAACTGAAGAAAGAAAGACATGAACACCGTGGATGACAAGGGGGTGAGCACATTATCTGTCAATTGTTGTTCTGAAGTGAACTTCTCATTTAAACCTACCATCACTTGCACGTCAGCCAATCAGGTAACATGGTCTAAAAATGGCCCGATCTGGTAAATCCCATCTCTTTCCTGTAGAGACTAGAGGTGCATCACTCGACATGGGCAAAATGCAATCAAGGATTTTTAAAAAAGCAATTCTTCAATAGAATCAAGGAATCTTTGCAGTCCTGTGTGTGATTAGTAGGGGTGTAACGATACACATAGTTGTATTGAACCGTTCGGTACGAGATTTTGGTTGGGTACGCATTGCAAACCGAACGATTTGTTGGACCAATCCTGTTACGTTTGGAAAATAAATGAAACTGTGTGAAATATAATGTTCTCAGTGTCACTGTGCTCAACAAGGCAGCCCAAACGATGTAACAGGTAACGTGACGTCTGCCCCTCTCACCCCTAAAGAAAAACACACTACTCCAGTAGAATTGTGACGGTGAGGTGGTTCGTTAGAGTTTGCCCTCTTTTCCTCACTTTTGTTTGCTTTTAAATAGCTTACTTTCACTTTCATGGCAATTCTGCATCAATTAACTGCATTGACAACAAATAACTGTACAACAAACTCACTTATATTAAACAGTGAATATTTTGCAGTACATGTTATTTCCTTTCTGAACAGCATATGATTGCATTCGAACACATCCCTAAAGGGAAGTGTAAAACAAATTTTAATACAAAACACTGAAAATCAGCAAACACGGTGGAACCAAATAAATAATAAACAAATGTTAAAAAAATCTTCCAAGTCACCTTAGATATATTCTGTGTGTTGGTCAGTTCGCAGCAGTCACAGATATTCAACTACACATTAAGATATTTGCCACCTAAATTGATTGAAGGCCACTTTTTCTAATGTAATTGTTGAGTGTAAGAATTTGGCGTAAGTGTTGAGTGTAAGTGATTTTAAAAAATTGAAATACTTTATATCTGAAACTAAGTGCCAGCAAGTCACTGTCTGTCTTTATGAACGAGTCATTGAATCATTCATTCAACAGATTTGTTAATTAACTCTGATGAATGTGGCTCTGCAGTGGCTTTGATTGGAAATATTTTCATTAGAGTAAAAAAAAGAGTTAAAACAGATGATACTGGCAATATTGTGTCTAAAACTATAATTGTAAACATTAACTCACATCAGGGCTCCAGACAAAAAAATCGAGTAAAGAGCCATTGGCTCCTATATAAAAAAAAACAAAAACTTAGGTGCCAGATTATTTTTTATAGGTGCCACAGAATAAACGTGTTTTACTTTTTTCTTTTTTTTTTTGACTTTGACTTTAACATTTCAATCATACTGTCATGTGTTTATGTAACTTTTTCTTTATTTATTAGCATTCATCCTATAGAGATAACCTGGGAATTAAGGTTCACTTAAAGTGGAAACTAAATGTCTTTTCCAAATTGTAAAACTGTCTTTATTGTTTGATTTTATTATGAATTTGCCATAATTTTAAAACTGGTACTTTGTTTATTAAAAAGTAGCAAAGCATGAAGCTTATTGCGATTACTACTCTACAAATAGGCCAATGCGAAGTTGGCGCATTAACAGAACACAGCAAACAGACTAAGATCTTGATAACCAGAAGACAAAGTATCCATTATAAATGGGAATTGTTAACAATATTGCCAAGATCCACACAGCTGACAGGTTTAGCAAAAAAGTTCACTCGCAAATGAATACTTTTGGTCACAATGTGACCGTTTTAGTCGCAGTCTGGAGCCCTGCACATTCTAGTTAATTGAACTGATGCATAAAATCAATATATTGGGTTTGGAGTCATTCTAATTGCATTCTGCTCGTCCACATCACACAGTGTAATGTCAATAAACACTACAATAACAATAGAGACAATACACACTACAGTGTGTCTCTGAATGGAGTGTGTGTGTGTGTGTGTTCAGTCTGTCAGATGTAGGTTAGTCACTAGTGCTCGGGGCTGTGTGTCAGTGTGTGTGTGTGTGTGTGTGTGTGTGTATTGACTGATGGAGCAACTCTTGTGTCTGTGCTGTTCATGACATTAGTGTGTGTGTGTGTGTGTGTGTGTGTGTGTGTGTGTTTGTGTGATCACAGCTGTCCATATGCTGTCACAGTGTGTGTGTGAGTGTTGCTTATTACTGGACAACCACAACATCACATACACACACACACACACACACACACACACACACTGTAGTTCCTATTATTATGAGAAGTTTCCATGGGCGTAGTGGTTTTTGTCCTGAGCTGATGATATTTTCTCTCTTTTGACCCTGAAAATAAAACCCTACAGGACAATTCCTACCTTCTTTTAATAAAGCCTTGTTTTGTGTGTTTAGTGATTTTATGTCGTTAATGTAGTGAACACACTCTACATTCTGAGCACATTTATAATGTAGGTCACACACACACACACAGCGTTGGATGCTCACATGAGTGTGATGGCAGATGAAGCAGAGCAGCCGACTGAACATGAATCAGTGACGATCACAGCGCACACACCTGAGCGATCACGTGACGTCATCACGCAGACACGGCCGTCACGTGACGTCTGGTGCTCAGTGGTGGCAGGAGAGCAGTGGTGTGCTGTGTTTGAGCAAAAACCATACAAATACAAAGACGGTTCACTCCTGCGCTTATGAATGGGAAAAACTGCAACGCGCGACATGGCGGAATAGTCCCGCCTTCTAACTGAAAGAGCCAATCGCTGATCGGTAAAGTCGTCGCACCACTGCAGTGTCCGTTGTGGCTGCGCATACGCATGGGCTTTTAAACGCTATTTGAGCGTAAGAAACAACATTCATGAGGCAGTCCATATCAGGTTTTGTTGCTGACTCGAAATATGTGATTGTGAGTTCAGCGAGCAGCTTTTGAGATTTCAGGATTCTCCTATTGATTAAGATGGGACTTGGTCTTGGATGAGCTGCCTGGAGCCGTTGCAAATATGTCCGCCGAGAGAACAGACTTTCTTTGAAAAGGACTTCTTGACTCTCAGTTCTTGTATAAAAGCATCACGTTCTCATTTGCTTATTCCTGCAAAACACTAGATCTCGCACCCGTCCTGTATGTCCACGTTTACACCCCTCAGACGTTCCTGTACGGTTCTGATGATTAGTTATCGTGATGTGACCCGGCTGGTTAACATATGTGTGGTTTGGTTGAAACCACCAATGACTTATGATTGTCTTGAAAGTGTCAGTAAGAATGTGTTCAAAGCTACAAAGTCACACAGGGCACAGTGGTTTACACCACACGTGGTTCGGCAGCAGAAAGTCACGTGTCTGTGACGTGTGAGTGCTTTACTGTATGTATGATGATGTCGATGTGTTGTGTTTATATCAGTGCTGCAGCGACTCCCAGATCAAACACTGAAGAGACTTAAATACTGCACTGTTGTTTTGTTGAGAGATTTGAATGTGCAGTAGTGATGTCTGTCCTAGGAAACTGGTATCTTGGGCCTTTATTCAGATATACTGTACTGTTATGTTGATGAAGGTTTTCTAAGTGTAAGGTGTAGTTGTGTTTGGAGAGTGTAAATCCTTTATATGTGCCCTGTGTGTGAATTGTTTAATGTATGGTATAGGGATGAAACGATCACCGGTTTGACGATAAATTGTGATAAAATTCCCCATGGTTAGTATCATAGTTTTCTTATTTTAACTATCATTGAAACCATATTTGTATTCAGACTTCACTTCACTCCACTGCTGTAGGTCGTGTTGTTCAAAGCAGGAGTAAGTTTTAAGTTTGGAGAGTCTGATGTCTGACGACAACTGTCATTACAGATTAATGCAGATTTTGTTTTTGTGAAGAAAAGCATGATTTTAGTGAACAAAGCTCTGGACAATTGATGAGAAATAGAAATATAAAGCAAAACTGTCAGTAGAGAGGTGTGAGCTGCTGGCCAGTAGAATGAATGTGCGCTGAACTGAGCGTCCGTGTCGTTTGCTCTGACAGAAACCCGAAGAGCAGCGTCCAGAGGCCCCACCGGAAAGTCAACAACGACCCGACGCTGCGCATCCAGAACCTGTCCATCCTCGTGCAGCAGATCAAGTCATGCTATCAGGTGAGCGGATCACCCAAAACACCTGCACCGACACTCATATACTCATATACACTCATCTGTGCTTATATCAGTGCTGTTGTGGGAGGTTTATGAGTCTGTGCCGTCAGTCTTGCGTTAGAACAGAGCTCTACAGCATTTGCGACTGAAAACTACTGCGTGCAGCTATGAAATTACATTTAGGAGCATTAGTGCGACTGACCCCATCAGCTTATTCGTGTTTGCGCTGAGGGGGCTTCAACGGTTTCTATGTGTTTTTTCAACGTTGAGTAATGTATCGCAGACATATCTCACCAATCCTTCATAAAGTGTAGAGAGACTGTAAATAAGAGATTGATTGTGCGGTTCAGAGAGCTTCGTTGATTACAATGGAACTTTGTGAGATTGCAGCGAACCAAGATGACTGACAGCTTTGAATGATTTTTAAGGGAGTTTGTAAATGAGATATTAACTTAATACAACAGTTCACAAGTTCACCTGCCCATCCAGTCCTGATGGGCAATGGTAAACAAACTTGGCTTGCTGTCCGTAATGGAGGCTCGAACGCCGAGTTCAACCCCCCATTGCGATATTACCTAGAGGGAGAATAACAGAAATAGAGGAGGTGGAGGGATGCCGGAAGAACTGAAGCTGGGACGGTGCAATGAGAGCTGCTTATATAGCATCGTAATGGTGATTGACAGGACTGGATGATTAGGCTCCTCCCGAACATACGTTTGGAACTTCATTTAAATAAACAAGAAGTTAATATTAAGTGATTTACATTGTCTGACTGGAACACCATTATCTGCTTTTGCGCTATTTTGTTGTCAAAAATAGTCTGAAACAAGTCACAGCCAACCCGCTGCACATCTCTGTTTTTAATGTAGTGAGTCAATGAATCAGTTTCCCATTCATAAAGAGTCACTCGCTTTATTCCTGAATAAATCAGATGTTTGAAGGAATCAAATGAATGAATGATTCAGTAATTAAATCAGTGACTTGCCGCCACCTACTGGCAGATTTACTTTCATTTTTAAAATATCTTTCCAGTTGTTTAAATCATTTAATATTTCTGTATTCAAAAATGTATATTTAAAACATGAATCTCAACATAAGTTTATGAATTTGATTGCGCTCATGCCGCCTCTGAGCCTCATTAAACATGAAAATACATCTACATGTGTTCTTCTGTGCACCTCTGTACAAATTAATTTTGTTAATCCTGTTTTTATTTGATTGGTAACTTATTCTCACTCTGTTGTTTTACTTAGAAATTTTAAAAAGCTTAAAAAATATTTTTTTAAAATTTGACATAAAAGATGACATACTTTTAATAAGGTTAGAAAAATGCCATTACAAAGGTAAAAACAAAATTCTCCTGTAAATCAAAAATCAAATATCACATCGTAAACAAGGCTATTTTTATCCGTTTTTTTGAGTGCTCCTGAAGAGAAAAGTAAGCGTAGAGCCCTGTAGAAATTCGGATGTTTTTCCTATTCATTGCTTCGGTAATTAGTGTCATTGCATTTTTGCTTTCAATCCTGCATCTAAATACAGTGTTGTGTAAACATGGAGAGGTATATGCGGTCAGGGTTTTTGGTGATGTTTTTATTTTTGTGTCAAACGTTCGCATTCATGCCGTTGGTTTTTGCACAGAGACATCGTAATAGAGGACCACAAACTGAACTACACAGCGTGGAGTAAATGCATCATCTGTGCCAGAGTGTTATGAGCGGCCCAGAGTACACGTCCTCCGTCAGCGCTTTCTGAACTCATATGTGCTCGTACGGGTTACTGTAATTCTGTGTTCACACAGAGCACATTGCCGGTAATTTACTTGTAATGTTACAACTTCTCGTACCGGTAAATTGTGGAATGAATGTACTTGTGTTTTTAAAAGGTTCCGTTTACACGTGATCTCTTAGTGGTAATTTAA
>NC_066881.1:0-118609 GCF_022985175.1 Labeo rohita | reverse complement strand
GTGAGCTCTCACACCGATTAGGGCCGTTCTTAAGTACCGATCAGACTATTATTAGTTAATCCAGCAGCAGCGCTGACGGGACGGTCACTACAGGACTTGCGATGTTCGCAAACAGCCTTTATCCTCCCGAGACTCAAACTCCTGCTCAAGCTGCTGGTGCTGAATCTTAACTACTGTCAGTCCTGTGATGCGGCCAGGAGTCACTATCACAGCATGTGCATTCATTCAGACCAGAAGAGAACTGGAGCCCTGATTGAGCCTGGTTTCATCATTTCTGTTTAATGTGGGGTTAAAAGACGGGAACAAAACCTGAACTGGACTGATCTGTATAGTGACAGTACGTCTCCAGTAGAGCTGCTCTGCAGTTCACCTCAAAACTGATGACTGTGTTCTGCAGTGCTGATTGTTGAAATGCTATCTGGAACACAAAACCAGTCATAAAGGTCAAATTAGAGCTCAGAGATCATCTGAAAGCGGAATAAATAAGCTTTCCGTTGATGTATGGTTTGTCAGGATAGGACAATATTTGGCTGAGATACAAATTTTTTTTTGAAAATCTGGAATCTGAGATGCAAAAAATCTAAATATTAAGAAAATCACCTTTAAAGTTGTCCAAATGAAGTTCTTAGCAATGCATATTACTAATCAGAAATTACGTTTTGATACATTTACGGTAGGAAATTTACAAAATATCTTTACTTAATATCCTAATGATTTTTGGCATAAAAGAAAAATCGACCCATTTTGACCCATATAGTCAAGTCAAGTCAAGTCACCTTTATTTATATACCGCCTTTAACAATACAGAATTGTGACAAGGCGGCTGTACAGTACTAAATAGGAAACAGTACATCAACAATGCCAAAGGCAACAGTAAACACTCACATTATAGGTAAAGGTAGTTAATCAAAAACAATAAAATAAAATGCAATATTGTGTTAAGAGAAAGTGTCCCCAACTAAGCAAGACAGAGGCGACAGCGGCAAGGAACCAAAACTCCATCGGTGACAAATGGAGAAAAAAACCTTGGGAGAAACCAGGCTCAGTCGGGGGGGCCAGTTCTCCTCTGGCCAAAGTTCCCGTGGTCTTGTGCCGACAGCCGTCTAGGTGATGTGGTCTTTAATGTGGATCCGTCTCTGGTGCTCATCTAGTTGATGTGGACTCCGCTGACATTCAGGGCTGTAGAGGTCGTCTCTAGGTGCTGATCCACCGTCTGGGCTGGGTTCGGACTGGATCCGGGGGACTGCAGTGAACATCTGATCTGGATACGGACTGGATCTGGTGGTTAATGTGACCTCGGAATAAGAGAGAAACAGACTAATATGAGCGTAGATGCCATTCTTCTGACGATGCACCGAGTACATCGGGTGTTATGGGAAGTGTTCCCGGTTCCGGTTGACCTAATTAGTGCAGCCTAACAATCCTTTAATGGATTTGAATTATAAGAATATGTTGATTTGTTATGTGTAAGCAAGGTTAAAGAGATGGGTCTTTAATCTAGATTTAAACTGACAGAGTGTGTCTGCGTCCCGAACATTGTAGGGTAGATTGTTCCAGAGTTTGGGCGCTAAATAAGAAAAAGATCTGCCGCCCGCGGTTGATTTTGATATTCTCGGTATTATCAAATTGCCAGAGTTTTGAGAACGCAGCGGACGTGAGGGACTATAATGTGATAAGAGCTCACTCAGGTACTGAGGAGCTAAACCATTCAGGGCTTTATAAGTAATTAGCAAGATTTTAAAATCTATACGATGTTTAATAGGGAGCCAGTGCAGTGTAGACAGAACCGGGCTATACAATATAATGTATTGTTGGCTATTGCTAGGGTCACACATGGTTTTCTGATCGTTCCTGATATCTGACGTGTGTTGAGTGTGTGAGTGAATCACGGTGTGATGCTGATCTCAGTCTGATCTCACAGGATGTGATGATGAGCTCATCGGGAGTTTGCACATGTGAAACACGTTTGTCTTGCAGCGTGTGCACTGGTTCCTCTCAGGTCCAGGAGGGAAGTGTGTGTGTTGGTTTGGTTCCTCAGCTGCGAAGGTCCCGTGGACATCATGTACCTGACCACACACCCGCTCTCCTCTACTGACAAACAAACACGTGTGTGTGTGTGGACTTGTTTTTATATCCTTGTGGGGACCTAAACCTGAACACACACAGACTCATGGAGACTAGTGTCACCGTGGGGACCTAAATTGAGGTCCCCATGGGTACAAAAGCTTATAAATCCTACAGAATGAGATTTTTTGAGAAAGTAAAACTGCAGAAAGTTTTCTGTAAGGGTTAGGTTTAGGGGTAGGGTTAGGGGAAGGGGATAGAAAATACAGTGTGGACAGTATACAAACCATTGCACCTATGGAGAGTCCCCACAAGGATAATAAACCAGACGTGTGTGTGTGACTCTGACCCTCTGCTGTGTTTCAGGAGGCGCTGCAGCAGCTGGTGGTGATGTCACTTCCTGATGTGCTGGTGCTGGGCAGGACTCCTCTCAGCGGTACGTCTCACCTCATCCTCACTGCAGTCTCATGTCGCTCAGTCACAGTGCATTCAGAACAGCTGATGTCCCATTTTCAGTCTCAGATTGTAGGAACACTGACGCTCTCCATCACTCTTTCGCTCCGCTACATTACCAGACAAAGTCTATCAGCGTCACTGCTTAGATTTGTAACATTCACAGTGAATGTTTAACCCTAAACATGTTGAAGATTAAAAGACAGACTGTCAGTTCATGAAATGATAACTAAATTAAAGTAGAATTCGGTGTTTGATGACAAATATCTCATGAAAGTGCAGTGAAGGTTAAACGTGAAATCGAGAGTGTTTTACTGTACCGTGAGAACCGTCGTCCGTGTGATGATGTCACCGTATGAATCTGCATGAGTCCCAAGGACCGTCACAGGATGTCGTGCACAGGAAGTGTTCATTGTCCATTTTAGTCTGCGTTTCCTGTCAGGAACACACAATACACACACAGTGAACATCAGCCGTACGTCACAGATACACTGTAGTGTTTTATTGTACAAACGTCCTTGTTCAGCTCATGCATCACTTTAGCTGTAATGTTATCTCATATGTCAGTGTCTGAGGGTTGAAGAGCTCGTCCATGACTGTGTAATCATGCTTGTGTTGATCTGGATGTGTGTGTGTGTGTGTGTGTGTGTGTGTGTGTGTGTGTGTGTTTTCAGAGCAAGGACTGGAGGAGATGAGGAAGATCCTGCTGCTGCTGCTGGGCTGTGCTGTACAGGTGACACACTCTCTCTCACACACACACACACACACAGGTCACATGATCAGTGTTCAAGACTGACTGCTCATCACACACTCTTTCTCTCTGCGTGTCTCAGTGCAACAGGAAGGAGGAATACATCGACCGGATCCAGACGCTGGACCTCGACACACAGGCGGCCATCGCCGCTCACATTCAGGAGGTGTGTGTCACATGACGTCATGAGCGCAGCTCATTGACCCCTGGCCTCTGACCCTCTGTATGTGTGTGTGTGTGTGTAGGTGACCCATAACCAGGAGAACGTGTTTGATCTTCAGTGTGTGGAGGAGAGCGAGTCCGTCCCGCACGATAAAGACGCCATCTTCAGACAGTTGACCTTCAACCTCAAGCGCCTTGTAGACGAGAGGGACCAACACGCTGAGGTAACACACACACACACACACACACACACACACACACACACACACACTGCTGTGGTTAATGAATGACCATGTGACTCACTCACTGACCGCTGGTTCATCTACATAAGTGCTATTTTAATAAGCTGGATTGACAATATGTGACCCTTGAGCACAAATTCAGTCTTAAGTCGCACAGCTATATTTGTAGCAATAGCCAACAATACATTGTATGGGTCAAAATTATTTTTTGAATTTTTCTTTTATGCCAAAAATCATTCGGATATTAAGTAAAGATCATGTCCCATGAAGATATTTTGTACATTTCCTACCATAAATATATCGAAGCTTAATTTTTGTTTAGTAATATGCATTGCTAAGAACTTCGTTTGGACAACTTTAAAGGTGATTTTCTCAATATTTAGCATTTTTTGCACCCTCAGATTTTCAAATAGTTCTGTTCCAGCCAAATATTCTACCATGCATCAATGGAAATCTTATTTGTTCAGCGTTCAGATGGTATATAAATCTCAGTTTCAAAAAACTGACCCGTATGACTGGTTTTGTGGTCCCGGGGCACAAATATCCACTATTCAGTTTTAACCGATTCTGATGAACCAGTGTTGATTCTTGAATCCCAAGAATCAGTCTATTAGTGCTGTTTTGATGCTTGAAGAAAACTTCACCAAACATTATTTGTAGGGCTCGTACAATCCAATAATCACAATAATCTGATATGAAATAAAGTCTCGTCTTTCAAATTCTGTATTTTATGACAAAGTTCAAACAATAATGTGGTTTTGACGCTCTTTAATGTGGCGTGATGTCAGTTTAGTTGAGATTCATCTGATATATGACCAGATCAACTGATATTGAATCAAATTGAAGATTGAATTGAATCATGATTGTGTCAGTATTACAGTATGATATAAAACGAGTTCTTGATCCCATTTATTGTGTGGTGAAGAGTGAAGAGATGAGAGACGCTCACACTCTGATATATGCTGCATTAATACCCACGATGCTCTGTGTGTGTTGTCAGATGATCGTGTCTCTGACTCTGGAGCGGGACTGCGGGCACGTCCCTTCCGCGCTCCACGCCGCCCCGTCGCCCAGCGAGTCTCCCAGCATGAGACGCACGGAGAGCGTGCAGCATCTGTCCGTGGAGCTGGCCGACGCCAAAGCCAAGATCAGACGCCTGCGGCAGGAGCTGTGAGTATCTGTCAGCGGTCTGATCCTGCTTTTACTGTGCCATCAATTATTCAGCTTCCCCTCTGTCCAGAGACAATAGTGAGGCGGCAGCCGTTAGGGGAAGTGCTGTAGACCAGGGGAAGTTGCTCTCAGGTGCATCACTGCCCTATTACTGGAATCCATTAGAGCAGCTCTTCTAATGCGGTGTGACTGAGTTCAGTCGTTCGTCTGCGCTGCTAAAGCTCTTCCTATGCGGCTGACAGTGTTATATACATTGTGAAGTGTGTGTTTTTGTTTGCTGATGTTCTCTCAGACCAACTGTCAGACTCCTGGAGAGCATGAGAAACCTTATGACCGTGAATGACGTTACAGATGTTATCTTTACTGCTGCTTTGACGTGCTGGTAACTCTTTAACAAAAGCCCTGTTGAATCATTTACATCGAGATACTGTAATGATGAAGCAATATAATCACACAACCGCAGTGAATGACTGTACGAAGGGAATCCAGTTGCTGGCGGAGGCAATAAAGAGCTCAAATCAGAATGAGCATGTTGACGTGTGTCGCAGCGTCCTGATCTTGATCCATGATCACTGCTGCAGTCAGGGTGAACAGAGCTCAAAAAATACTGACATGTTTGACTGACTTAATTATTAAATAAACAACCGTTTACATGCTCAGGACATTTGTACAGGGAGACTGCAGATATAAAAACACTGTGTGTGCTCATTGAAATCTGTTTAGGAATGATGTTTAGGTTCTGACCACCGTTGAATTGAATGTATAATGTGACTTTCACTAGATACACTAGATAAAAAAAGTCAAAACCACTGGAGCAAAGACAGTGGTTCTTTAGTGAAAAGTGATGTTAAAAATGTATAGATTAATGTTAATTTGTGTCTCCAACAAGTAATTTGTAAGAGGATGAGAGAGAGTTTTTACAAGCATTAAAACATTTAAAGTGTTTGGGCTCATTAGGCTTCCTCTAGTGGTATGTAGAGGAATCACTAAATTAAATCTAAATTAATGTTAAAACACAATGGGCTGGTTTCACAGACAAGGCTTAGATTAAGCCAGGATTAGACCAAAGTTCAATTAGGACGTTAAAGTACCTTTTATAAACGTGCCTTATAAAAGACATCACTGGTGTGCATCTTGAGACAAAACAAGGCCACTGACCAACAGCATTTCAGCATCAATCAGTGCAAGTTTCTTTCAGTTGAAACGGCTCAGACTTGCATTTTAGCCTGTGGAACGAGGGGAATACATTTTAATTTAATTATTATTATTATTTTTTACATTTAAGTACAGTACAGTTTTTATTTAACTGTAAAGTTAACAGTTTTTTTTTTACCTGTTTGTAAGCAAAGTGCAGTGTCAATGTTCCGGTGTTCATTTTGTCAATGAAGACGACAACGAAAAATATTTGTTAATGAACATTTTTCTGTGACGAAGAAGAGACGTTGACAAGCTAAAACTAATATCTGATGATAAAAGTATGACGAAACTTATTCCGCCTCTTCCTTAACAAGTCGAGATGGGACGAGAATGTTATATGAGGACTAGAATTAATGATTATTTTTGTTTAAAGACTAAAATAGCTACCAGAATAAATGTTGGTAACTGCAGTTTGACTAAAATGACTAAAAGTTGACAAAAATGCAATGACTTTTCATCGACTAAAAGTGACTAAGACTATTAAGCATTTTAGTCTCAAGATAAAGACTGAGACTAAATCAAAAATGCCTGTCAAAATTAACGCTGCAATGTTCAAACTGTGTATTTACAATGTTAAAGTGGCTGACAACAAAAATTATTCTTATTAGGGACAAAACTGCCTCATTTTTGAGCTGTGCAGAGCTGTATCTGAATCGTTAGGCCTGCTACACTACTGTATTTTAATGTTGGTCATTATGGTGGTACTTGGAGAGACACATATTTTCTGAGGTGGTACTTGGTATAAGTTTGAGAACCGCTTAGAGGACCCTCCACACTGTCCCATATGCAGTCGCGTTCAGGATGATTCTGCAGATCTAGAATGAGGCCACGGCTCTTTACCTGGCTTCTGTCCTCGCGTCTTTCGCTGCAGGGTAAAGGAGGACAGGCTATTTTAATCAGTGTGCCATAAAAGAATCGCACAGTTCCACTTCCTGTTCCCCAATGATCACGATAGAGGTTCATTTTTTTTGCTGCACAGTTTATCATACGTAGTCACAGCTCATTAGTAGAAGTTCATTAGTAGATGCTTTCCCGTCCAAAGTGTCTTACAGTATCAGGATTATCACAGCTTCAGCTGCTGGAGTGACGTCAGCGTCATGTTACTGAAGCTCAGGCGATGCCTGATGAATTAACCTCGCACTCACAGCGGCCAGATCATTAACCTGAGCCTACAGCTCCACATCACCCGCTTCTGCAGACTGACGCTGCTTTGATGGCTCTGTGTTTTAGAGAGGAGAAGACTGAACAGCTGATGGACTGCAGACAGGAGCTGGAGCACATGGAGACAGAAGTCAAGAGACTGCAGCAGGACGTGAGACGTGTTTATATCATCAACACTGACTGAAAAACACACTCCTGTGCGACAGTGCTTAACTAAATCCTTTATTGCGAGTGCTAATGTGTAATGATTACAGTAATTCCTTTAACTACTTACACGCCACAGCTTTACACAGCCAGTAATAGCTCAGGCGATCATCACACGTGTGTTTATAGATGCTGCTGTATCACTGATCCATAGTCAAATAGCAATGAATTAACCCTCACACAGCAGTCCAGCTCTTAAAGAGTTCACTCTAAAAGGACAATTCTGTCATCATTTGCCCTCATGTTGTGTAATATAAGAAGAGATATTTTGAAGAGGCTTTATGCTGCTTTCTCCATGCAGTGGAGGTGTACAGCACTGCTTCCCAAACCTGTTCCCAGAGCCTGTGTGAATATCTGTATCTGCAGAAGTTTTGGATATAGTTTACCATTAATGTTAGGTAATATGGAGCAGATAAATAGTATAAATAATGAAGAATTTTCGTTTTTATCCATTTCAAAAACTGGTTTGTGTGTATAAAGTTTAAACTTCTTTGTAATAAGACACATTTCAAGAAGTATAAAAGTCATATTGGCTGTTGTGTGCGTTTGTCAGAACCTGCAGTTGCTGTGTGACGCGCGTTCGCTGCGGGCGTACCGTGACGAGCTGGACGCGCTCAGAGAGAAGGCCGTGAGAGTGGACAAACTGGAGAGTGAAGTGACGCGCTACAAAGAGAAACTCCATGACATTGAGTTCTACAGGACCAGAGTGGAGGTGCGTGACTAGTACATTCACATGAATCTGTGTGTTCACGAGGGAATGCTGGGACTAGTGTTGCGGTTATTGATTAAATGTGTTTACTAGTGAATGCTGGCAATGCCATGGCATTTGTTGATTGTGTGTTTTCACAAAGGGAATGCTGGGAATTCTATGCCATTTGTTGGTTGTGTTTTCACAAGGAATACTGGGAATGTCATGCTATTTATTGATTGTCAGTCTTCACAAATAAATGCTGGGAATGCCATGGCAGTTATTGTGCGTGTTCATGGGGGAATGCTGTTATTGATTGTGTGTTGTCATGGGTGAATGCTGAGAATGTTGTGGCGGTTATTGCGCGTGTTCACGAGGGATGGTGGGAATGCCACGGCAGTTATTGATTGTGTGTTTTCACAAAGGGAATGCTGGGAATGCCATGGCATTTGTTGATTGTGTGTTTTCACGAATACAATGGCAGTTATTGATTGTGCATGTTCACGAGGGAATGCTGGGAATGCAGTGGCAGATTGCTTGTGTGTTTTCATGAGGGAATGCTGGGAATGCCATAATATTTATTGATTGCGTGTTTACGAGGGGATGTTGGGAATGCTGTGGTGGTTATTGATTGTGTGTTTTTATGAGTGAATGCAGGGTATGCCATGGCAGTTATTGCGCGTGTTCACGAGGGATGGTGGGAATGCCACGGCAGTTATTGATTGTGTGTTTTCACAAAGGGAATGCTGGGAATGCCATGGCATTTGTTGATTGTGTGTTTTCACGAATACAATGGCAGTTATTGATTGTGCATGTTCACGAGGGAATGCTGGGAATGCCATGGTATTTATTTATTGTGTGTTTACAAGGGGATGTTGGGAATGGCGTGGTGGCTATTGATTGTGTGTTTTTAATGAGTGAATGCAAGAAAATCCATGGTAGTTATTGTGAATGTTTACGTGGGAATGCTGGAAATGCCTTGACAATTTTTTATTTATATTGATTGTGTATTCAAAAGGGAATTCTGGGGTTTTGATGGCTGTTATTGAATATGTGTTCATGTAGGAGTTAAAGGAGGACAATCAGGTTCTGCTGGAGACCAAGAGCATGCTGGAGGATCAGCTGGAGTCATTCAGAGCTCGATCTGATAAACATCATGAGCTGGAGAAGGAAAATCTGCAGCTAAAAAACAAAATACATGACATGGAGATGGTGAGAGAACACAGCGATCAGATGTTTAATCCGTTAACACTATATTGTATGTCATTAGTCTCCTCTCTCTTCATATGCTACTGGCATTCTGCACATATGCACTTCTGTGATTTAAAGAAGGCTCTGTATACTGAATAAAGATTTAATTCCATAAACAACACACCAAAAAAACAAGCACAATTCTCAGTGCTTACTAGATGACATTTTCATCCATGTCTTTTTCTTGTGATTTATTTTACAATAAGTTCAAGCTTTTTTTTCTAAATTAATTTTTAATTATTTCAAATGATCTTTAGTATTGTGTAAAATAAATATTAGTTTGGTTTGAGTGATGTTGTGCATGTGTTATAAACTGTGTGACAGGCAGATTAGGGATGCTGACAGATGTTGCTGTGTTTCAGGAGCGAGACGTGGACAGGAAGCGCATGGAGGAGCTGCTGGAGGAGAACCTGACGCTAGAGATGGCCCAGAAACAGAGCATGGACGAGTCTGTGCATCTGGGCTGGGAACTGGAGCAGCTCTCCAAAACCACACCTGAGCTCACTGAAGGTACGCTAAAGCCCACGCTCAGCCCGCAGATGGGTGGATGTGGGGCATATTTAGTGATAAATCCCAGATTATGATGCTTTGCCAAGACGGTTAACTGACCCAAATTCAGGGTGTTTTCTAAACGAGTACGACTTCGACCGAAGGCTTACTGTGTCCGTGGACCGTAAGCGTGACTCTGAGACTTGTTGTGTGTTGGTGAACGCAGTGCCGCAGAAGTCTCTGGGTCACGAGGTGAACGACCTGACGTCCAGTCAGCTGCTGAAGCTGGAGAAGGAGAATCAGATGCTGCTGAAGAGCGTGGAGGAGCTGAAGGCGTCCAGCGAGAGCGGCACGCGCCTCCGTCTGGAGAAAGACAACCAGAAACTCAGCCAGCAGGTCAGAGTCTCCATATGCTTCTCAACACGAGTTATGTTTGAAAGCATAATGTTTATTCTTGAGACCTGAGTTCATGAATGATGAGTCAACTGAATGATGAAAAGTGTCTCTGTATTAAAATAATTAAAATAGGAATGATTACATTGTGATGAAGGATTACGAAGACAAACATGTTTGTTCTTTAGAATAATGCGCACTGGTGAATCATTCACAAAAAGACCAGGAACAGTAGTACTAGTTCATTCTGATGTGGCTTAAAGGTGAAACTAAGGTGTGAATAACTTTTGAAGAAATGAAAGGAGAAGAGTTTGAACGGCACGGGTTAAAATGTTGCGTGGTCTTAACGGAAACCGGGCTCTCAGAGCGGGATCATATTCATCAGTGAGTAATCCGAGATTAAATCTGATTTGAGTTCAGTTAAGCTGCTTCCAAAGCATTAGCGGCTCACACAAGTTTGATTGCTCATTATGAGTGCGTGTGACCATATGTCAGATGAGCGCTGGCGCGTCCGTCTGTCAGCTCGTCCTGTGTGAATGTGATGACTGCGCTTCATTGAGTGAACTCGTGCGCTGTGTGTTTGCACAGCTGGAGCAGCTGCGGGTGGAGCTGACAGCAGACAGAGAGAGTCTGCGCAGCGCTGAGAGTCTGAGCACAGACCTGCTGAAAGAGAAAGCACAACTGGAGAAAACACTGGAGACGCTCCAGCAGAACTCCGACAGACAGGTACACCGCATTCACACACACAACACTGGATTTCATTCATCTTACTCTGCTCAATCATGGAGGTTTGGCATAATTCATTTTATTCTGCCCCGAGCTTTCCATGTCCTCTACACAAAATTATTTATTTTCATACAGTAAAAAACAATCATGCTTCTGATGCCATAACGGACAAGTGGGAGCGGGTCATAATCATTTGACAAGTCAGTTTTTACTAGCTGTAATTAAAGTTCAGTCGTGACAAGTGTTGGCCTTATGCATAAATGCCTGCACAAACAGAAAACACAAGCCCCCAAAAATGCTGATCTACCACTGGTCTAACACCTGTCCTGAAGAGCTGGGTTAACTGCAGGTTAGGCTTAGGCGTAACACTGGTCGACTGACTTGCTATGTGTACCTGTCGCATAGCTTAAATATCTGCTGTGCTGGGCCACGAGAGCCTGAAGCGTCTTAATCTGGTCAGTTAAGCTGTGCACACCTGGACTGGGTTACCCTTTGGTTTATTTAACTAATGACCTGTAGGGATAGGAGTCCTGGAGTGCCGCCGTCCTGCAGAGTTTAGCTCCGACCCTAATCAAACACACCTAAACAGGCCAATCAGGGTCTTCAGAATTACTAGGGCTACAGGCAGCTGAGGTTTTTCCAAGTTTGGAGCTGAACTCAGCAGGACATTGGCACTCCAGGACCGACGCTGCCTGTACCTGGTCTTAGGCTCACCCATTTAGAAGCACACTGCCATGACAAGATGTCATGTAGCACACTGGTAGAAATTAGTGCTTAACCGCTTTACAGCAACACTGAAGCAAGATCGTTTACACCACATTTGTGATCGTTTGAAGCTGCATTTAAACTGCATTTTGGAAGTTCAAACTTACCATATCAGTCCATTATATGGAGAAAAATGCTGAAATGTTTTCCTCAGAAAACATAATTTCTTTACGACTGAAGAAAGAAAGACATGAACATCGTGGATGACAAGGGGAATTTACATTATCTGTAAATTGTTGTTCTGGAAGTGGACTTCTCCTTTAAGGTGGCCCATATCTCCGTTGGTTGTTTTTTCTTTCTTATATATATTTTAAAAACATAATGATATTTAACTCATAAAATCTCATCATTAGACACTAACAAGTGTCATGAATAAATTCAGTATGTTTTGATAAATTATTATTTGAAATGATTAAGCAGAAATATTGGTATTTATGAAAAATAAAGAAGAACATTTAAAAGTTCTAATATTTTCATTTTTACCAGCACTACAGTCTGAGTACAAATGACACACATCAGTTTAAAACAGAAATAATAAAGGCGTAGTTGCTCTTTGTTTACTCTTCTTTGAATTGTTGGTCTATATCATTGTTTGCTGTGTGTCTCAGTTATCCGTCACGTCATCGTGTTTATGATCAGACGTGTTGCTGTATCAGTGCCCTAGTTTGCGCTTATTTCATCTGAAGACATGATATGTGTGCATACACGGTGCTGGTTCATGTCTGAAGCACGAGAGAATATGAGGCATGTTCACAAAAACTTAAAACACACTTGCACCGTTCCGCATATTAACTATGACCCACGCAACGAGTGTTGTTAAACTCATTGTGGCGCTCTCTCATGCGTTTTATGCATTGTTATAGTACAGCGCTGTGATTGGATCATTAGAGTTCATTCTCATGAATAATACTGAGAAAACTCAGAAAACTGATGGTGTAGATGTGTACTCCAGCATGGCTATCAATCGCCACTCTCACTTTTCATGACATTGGTTCAACTTTGCTCTTTGAACCAGAAGATAAAAATTGCTCCAAAAAAACACTTTTCCCTTAATAATAGACATAGCGAGTGCTATTATTGTTTTCACTGATGTGCAACTTGTGCACATATGTTAACATCTCAAAAAATGTGTTTTAGGGTTTCATGACACCTTAATATTGTGTGGCACTGTACAGAAAGTGTCCAGGTACCTTCAGGTCATAGTTGTCATAACACACAACAGGTTGTGAAAGCAAATGCGAAGATATAGCCTCACATCCATTTCGACAGTCTTCATCAAATTCGTTCACAAGTTGTTTGAGAAGAGTTTAACTAATCGACTTGAACTCTGCAACTAGAAGATGAACACGATCTGATCGGATCTTCCTGAAAATCATTTCAATGATCTAGAAGTTAAAGGTTTTTTTTTTTAAGAAAATTCCAGATACACATTACAGTACACATTGTTCAACGATCTCCGTCTGCTCGTGACGCAGGTCAAGGGTCTGGAGCAGGAGAACGAACACCTGAACCAGACCATCACCTCACTCAGGCAGCGCTCTCAGGTCAGCGCCGAAGCCCGCGTCAAAGACATCGAGAAAGAAAACCGCGTGCTGCACGAGTCCATCAAAGAGACCAGCAGCAAGCTCAACAAGGTGGAGTTTGAGCGCAAACAACTTCGCAAAGACCTGGAGCACTACAAAGAGAAAGGAGAAAGAGCCGAGGAGCTGGAGATGGAGGTCCATCGACTGGAGCGAGAGAAGGAGGGTCTGCAGAAGCGACTCGCTGCTCTCGCCATCACCTGCGGGAAGGTGGAGGTGTTGGAGAAGGAGAATGCCGAACTGGAAGCTGAGAGCAGAAAACTTAAGAAAGCTGCTGATGGTCTGAGGAACGTTTCCTATCAGCTGGAGGTCCTGGAGAAGGAAAACACCCAGCTGGACGAAGAAAACCTGGAGCTCAGGCGCATGGTGGAGTCGTTGCGGTCCACTGGAGCAAAGGCCGCCCAGCTGGAGCTGGAGAACAAAGAGCTGGAGAACGAGAGATCTCAACTGAAAAAAAGTCTTGATCTGCTGAAGGCTTCGTCCAAGAAAAACGAACGTCTGGAAGTTAGTTACCAAAGCCTCGATGCAGAGAACCAGCGGCTCCAGAAAGCCCTGGAGAACGGCAGCCGCAAGATTCAGCAGCTGGAGGGAGAACTGCAGGACGTGGAGGTGGAGAACCAGAACCTGCAGCAGAGCCTGGAGGAGCTGAAGATCTCCAGCAAAGGTCTGGAGCAGCTGGCGCAGGAGAACGCCGCCCTGGAGCAGGAGAACGCTCAGCTGGAGAAGGACAAGAAACAGCTGGAGAAAGAGAACAAACGGCTGCGACAGCAGGCTGAAATCAAAGACTCCAAACTAGACGAAGACAACCTGCGCATCTCTCATCTCGAGAAGGAGAACCGCACGCTCGGCAAGGAGGTCGTCGCTCTCAAAGACGTGTGCGGTCGCATGAAAGACCTGGAAAAGGACAATAAGGAACTGGTCAAACAAGCAACCATAGACAAGAAGACCCTGGTCACTCTGAGAGAGGTAACCAGCTCACCTAAAGAACAGCCAACATGTATAGTTGGTGATTGCTTGACTGTGGATTAACTGCGTGACTCTTGTTGTGATGTTTCTGATGCAGGAGCTAGTCAATGAAAAACTAAAGACCCAGCAGATTAACAATGACCTGGAGAAGCTCACCCATGAGCTTGAGAAGATCGGCCTCAATAAAGACGGTCTTCTGGGTGATGAAGAGAGCTCTGATGACAGGTAATTCATGATCACTGTAGTAACTAGGGCTGCAACAACATGTCAGTTATATAATGTTGTGTTTCATGTTTTCCAGGTTTAAGCTTCTGGAGTGTAAACTGGAGTCCACTCTGAAGTCCTCTCTGGAGATCAAAGCGGAGAAGATCGCTGCTCTGGAAGCCCGACTGCAGGAGTCCTCCAACCTCAACCAGCAGCTACGACAGGAACTCAAAACGGTTGGGCGCCAAGGGTTTGTTTGTTTGCTTGCCAGCAGACAAGTAGATTGTGTTTATTAAGCCTCATTTTGTCCACCTTCAGGTGAAGAAGAACTACGAGGCTCTGCGTCAGCGTCAGGAGGAGGAGTGTTCGGCTCAGAGCTCGCCCGCCAGAGGACGGGAGGACGCGCAGAGCGCCAGTAAATGGGAGAAGGAGAGTCAGGAGGCCACGCGAGAGCTTCTGAGGGTCAAAGACCGACTCATAGAGGTGGAGAGAAACGTAAGTACCGTGAACCATTGCTGTTCATCGCTATCAGAATGTCTTTGCATTGGCAAAACAGTTGACATTGCTGATGTTTGTCCAGAACGCCACTCTCCAAGCAGAGAAACAGGCTCTCCGGACGCAGCTGAAGCAGCTGGAGTCTCAGAGCAGTAATCTACAGGCGCAGATACTAGCGCTGCAGAGACAGACCGCGTCCCTACAGGAGAACAACACCACGCTACAAACACAGAATGCCAAACTACAGGTCAGAGTCGCTCTCCTCACCCAATTATCCAGATAGATGTTTTACTTCACAAATGTAACAGGAGTTTGGTTGTAAAAGCTTTTCAGGCCCCTGAGAGTTGCACAAAACGATCTCCAACTCCTAAATCGATGTTGTAACCCTGCTGACGTCTGCCGTGCGCTCATTTACCAGAAGTGCACTTTGAGCTAAACGATTTTTGGCTTGTGTTGAAGTGAGAGAGTGATTACGATATGCTCGCAGGTGGAGAACTCGACGTTGAACTCTCAGAGCGCTGCTCTCATGTCCCAGAATGCTCAGCTGCAGACGCAGCAGTCCAGCACAGAGAGCGAGAGGGATGCTGCCATACGAGAGAAGGAAGAACTGCGCACGGTCTACGATCTGCTGCTGCACGATCACGAGAAACTGTCGGCGCTGCACGAGAGACAGGCGTCAGAGTACGAGGACCTGATCGGCAAACACGGAGAGCTGAAGAGCGGACATAAGAGCCTGGAGCTGCAGCACCGCAGCCTGGAGAACAGGTGCGAACTTCACAAACCGCACAGCAAATCTCTCGTCCGTTCAGCAATCACATTTTTTTCTAAATAGAGGGTGTGTGTGTGCAGGTACAATCAGCTGTTGAAGCAGAAGACTGAGCTGGAAGAGCTTGAGAGAGAACTCAAAGCAGAGCGAGAGAAGATGATCTCCGACAGCAAGAGCCATCAGGACACGGCCGCGCAGTACCACAAACTCAGGGACGAGCACCACACGTGAGTGTCACGATGAGGGAACGTCTCTCTTGACTGATGCTGATCTCTAATGAGCGTCTCTCATGTGTGCAGGCTGAACTCCACATACCAGCAGCTCCTGAAGGACAATGAGCTTCTGCAGACAGATCACAAGACTCTGAAGAGTCAGCTGAACACGGCCCGTCTGGAGCAGACGCGTCTGGAGGCTGAGTTCTCCAAACTCAAAGAGCAGTACCAGCAGCTGGACATAACCTCGACCAAACTCACCAACCAGTGCGAGGTACACGCCTCACGATCTCACACGACTGTCTGTTGCTGTTCAGCTCCTGAATTGTTGTTGTCCGCAGAGATTTAGACTTGAGCCAGTTTCAGTGGTCACCCTCAGTAGGTCAGTAGGGTGAACCTCACATTATCATACCACACCCAAAAGCACTTCACCATTCACATAACAGTTGTACAAGTGTATCTAGCACTAGCAGTAGTAGAAGTAGTAAGTCAACGGGAAGTTCCCCTGTCAACATGTGAACTCGCAAGTTTTAAAGACGTGAACTAAAAGGTTGTTTGCAAACAAAGACACATGGAAGGTAACTGTGTTCGTGTGAAATGTGTCTTGCAGTTGTTAAGTCAGCTGAAGGGAAATCTAGAGGAGGAGAACCGGCATTTGCTGGATCAGATCCAGACCCTCATGCTGCAGAACCGGACCCTGCTGGAACAGACCATGGAGAGCAAAGACCTGTTCCATGTCGAGCAGAGACAATACATGTGTGACATCACCACATTTCTACACACCTCATTCACGCCTGTTATTTTACCCTTATTCTTGTTTATCTTCTAAAACTGTTTTCCTGTAACTAATATCACCTCCTGTGTGCTGATGCACATACTCCTCTCTGTCTCTCACACACAGCGATAAACTCAATGAACTGAGGAGACAGAAAGAGAAACTTGAGGAGAAGATCATGGATCAGTATAAATTTTATGACCCATCACCTCCACGAAGGTAAGCACGCCATCTCACGCAGATCACTGTATGTACATCTCACAAGTATGACAGTACTATGTACCGGAGAAATGCTCTTTGGAATGAGAATGTCTGAACTATAATTAAAGCTCTGTCCAATGTCCACCACTTGTTTGCTCATTCACTAATCCCATATAGTAAATGGCTTTATGGGGAGTGATTTCAGACAGTGTTATTTTGCATTCAATCCAAGGACAGGATAGCACAAAGCCAATCATTTGCACAATTTAACCGGTCTGCCCTTCAGAGCCCAAATTGCATCCAAATTGTCTGAATTCTACACAGAATGCCATATATATTAGTGATACATAGAGAACATCAGACATCTCAAATAGTTAGAGCCTTAACATTATAAACAGCACTGACAAGAAGAAGAAGAAGAGATAACTGTCCAGTTGTTTATTGGAACTTATAAACATTTAGTTTGGTTTATATTTTGGGTAGTTTGTCAGGGGTTATGCATGTTCTCTTTAGGTCAGTTCTCATGACATCTCTCTATAGGACATGAATCTGTGTGAGCATCACTGAAACCCTCTATAATGACACCTTAAGCCAATTATCCATTAGGTAAGCATTAGGGAAGTTCTGCCGCTTCCATGTATATTAAATTAGCAAATCTTGACTCTTGAAGTTCTTTAAAAACAGCCCTTCAGTACTTTCTCATTCTGCCTCTGTGGTTTAGCGTTGCCAAAGCCATGCTGTCCCTTCTGCGTTCATTGCAGCAAACTGGAGGTGGAAGTGTGGAGCTGAAGAAACTAGCTCAGCTCTTACTAAACAATGACTTACTCCATATAGCAGCTTTGGTTGATCCCCCTAAAAAGGATGAAAGCAAGATATACATGCTGATTTCTTTCATAAAACAAATGGGATGGGAAAAGAGCTTGTTTTATCAGGGAATACCACTCTCCAACAATGTTAGACATCAAGCAGCTCTAGGACTAGACAGTACATGGACGGCAGCTCTAGCTGTGACTAGTGATCGACCGATATTGATTTTTTATTACCAATACCGATACAGATTATTTGCAGAATTATGTGCCCGATAACCAATGTGCAGAACCAATATTTATTTACTGTTATCAAGTAAATCAGCAACTGAGTGAATTAAGTCCATGAAATTAGCAGTCTTTCATGTTAAATTTAATCTTTTACAACAATAAAAACATTTTATTTATAAAACGCATCAGCTGCAACACTAAGCAAAATAAATGTAGAATGTATAATGTTTCAAATGGAGAAAATAAATAAAGAACAGGAGTCATATCAACTTAGTTTTACACTACAGTTTATAGGCTAAAGAGTGAAGAATTCACTGGATAATGTTAATTCACTGAATACTATTCTCTGGAATATAACAAACAAAACATTGTATTTTATAGTATTTCTCAACTGGTATGTTATATCAGAATTACTAATATTGTTTTTGTCATTCTGTTCTGAAATGCCTGCTGACAGCACGGTTTATGTATGCATTTACATAGAAGTATACTCAAACTGTGATCGCCGGCAAAGATAATAAATAATTTCCATATTGTATATATTTAGAAGTGTATTAGGTTCTATGGTATATAATTGATATAATTGAGAGTGTTTTAAACAAGTGAATCTTGTTAAAAGTTACATGCGGTGGTCAGCGCATCAACCCAGTGAGTGAACTTAGAGCCCTGCATTTCAGTCTGACTTTTTTTACGTCCCTAGGGCCGGGCTTCGGGCCAATTTTCACGTCATAGCTCAGACGCGGGCCAGGCTTCGGGTCTGTTTTAGGCTTCTCCTTATTTTTTTATATTTTTGACATCCACAATTTATGGTGATGAAAAATTCCCCGCTGGTGAAAACAACACAAGATCTCACTTTCGCTTTTTTGAGACCGGCTCGGAAGGCGTTTAGCGTCTCCATCAGCAGCAGCAGCGAGCGTGCCTTCAGCGAACGGGAAGAGATCCGCGTTCAAGTGTACGCAACAGGCTAAAGCTCGCTGCAAAGCACCGGCAAAAGTAATTACCATGAATGTGTCGAGGGGAAAATAGTAAAGAGATTTTTTTTTAAATATTTATTAATAAACTAGTGTTTTCTGAGTCTGTGATTTCAGGATGAATTTGCCGATCTGGACTCGTCATCTTGGACGCGCCTTTAGATAGAAAAGCATCATTATAGATTACATAATGAAAGAGTTTTTCTTTTCGATTTGATTTGTTTCGTTAAGTAATAATTTAGAGCTTTCTATATGTATATTTATCATGTCCGTGAGGTTTGTATTCGCTGAGTTTCGGTTTATTTTTGTAAAGCGCTCCTGTTCTACGTGAGCTCACAGTGCTTTTGGAAAACACAGCCCAGTCTGTTGCAGAACAGTCGTGGCACACCCATAATACACAGTGTGGCACAGCAATACACTTATGGATGTTCTCCCAGATAAAAAGCACTATCTTGAACAGCATCACTGCCTGGAACTGCAACTTGTAGGTCTATAATGCCCTTCAGAGAGTGATGCTTTCATCTGAACACATTACCAGGAGGGATTTACGCTCCCTATAGCACACAGACTCCAGAAAGTGCAGGATAAGTGCCAGGATAAACAGTTGTGCTTAAACATTTCTATGGACTGCTATTATGCAGATGCACCACCTCAGATTCATGCAGAATTTCTCCAGGCTGACCTTACTCCCAAATTCAGCACTTCTACCAACGATGATTAAACCGGGATTAAGTTGTTTGAGAGTAGAAAGTGTGTCATTTTCCTCTATTTAGTTCTGTGGAGGAGAACAGATTGCACGGTTTATTCCCACTGAGGCCAGAGTGTGTGTTTAGATGGGACAGCCACAAAGCATCAGATGAACAGCTTCTTGTGTGTTTGCAGCAGCATTATAAATGCAACAGCCATTTCATAAGCCCCTTTCACACTGCTCATTGATTCTGGAAAATTCTCAGAGTGCCTTTTATGTGAACGCAAATACGTCCCAGGATTGATCCCGGGTTGAGGACATAGTAACGTTGCCGGGATCAGTCCCAGAATGAGCGCTGTGTAAACAAAAGCCAGGACCAGTGCCGTAAAGGGTGTGTCGTAGTGATGACGCGTGTTATCGTGCGACTCTTTTACTAGGTGTTTTGAAGGCAGGTCAGTGTTCACGACAAAAAAATATGTTCAAACCAGAATGAAGCAGAGATCAGGGGGTTATCACTATCCTTGCTGATGCTGAAATCAATCGCCAGTTTAGTGGAACGTTGCGCGTCACATCCAAATGCCGCGTGTCTTTACAGGATGCGTGTGAATGCACGCGCAGTTTCCAAAAAAAATCAATGGCAGTGTAAAAAGAACCAAAAATCAACCCATCCCAGGACAAGTCACAGGACACATTTTCCATGTTTTTTCCAAAATTGCTGTGTGAAAGAGGCTATAGAATAACACAAAAGTCTTCAACCCTGTTCCTCAAGGCCCACTGTCCTGCAGAGCTTATCTCCAACCCTGATCAATCAAACCTGAAGTATACAGTCAAGGTCCTTAGGATCCATTGAAAAATACAGAAGCAGGTTCCTCAGGTGTCCTGAATACTGACTAGTTGTCAAGTAACAAGTGCACACTGTCTGTATCCCAGGGGGAGTTTAGGTTATGACTAGACTACAGCCTTGCATCTCTGAGGGTGATAGATGACATTTTCATTTGCTCAGAAGCACGGACTAGTGGATTGTGTCCATGCAGTGGATTATGTAGGGAAGAAGCAGGGCTTCCCTAATGCAGTGGTTCCCAACTAGAGATCTTCTTGGGTCCTAAAATTCGAACCTGACCTGACCCGACCCTCAGGTCTTATCGGGTCCGTTTGGAAAAAGTACATTTATTAAAATTACCTGAGACCCAAAACCGTGTCCGAGACACTCGTAGAATTTTTGGACCCAAACCTGCTCAGGTCTCGCCTTCGATTTTCGGATCCAAGTGGACCCGTGAAGACTTCTATTCCCAACGACGTTACTGGAGCCCCCAACACTGCACACTTTTACTTATATCCTGATTCAGGTTATCAGCTCATTAGTAAAGACTCCAAGACCTGAAATGTGTAAAATGTGCAGTGTTGGGAGCTCCAGAAACAGACTGCCCATTTACCTGAAGATGTCTTTGTGGACAAGTGCAGATGCCTCTGTCATGTATTACTCTACTCATTCAGAAAAACACGGTTGCAATACAGTTTGAAACTTCCAATCTGCTATGTCTGTGAGCATTTCATTCTCTTGATGTGTTGCAGTATTTGGGGTTTTGAATTATTACATGAGATGCTTTACAGGACATAGACCACATAATGAGAGTTGCTGTTTCTGCAGGAGGGGCAACTGGATCACGCTAAAGATGAGGAAACTCATCAAGCCAAAGAGTCGTGAGCGCATGCGCTCTCTCACACAGACCCCACCCCGCTCCGAGTCCAGCGAAGGATTCCTGACTCTGCCCCACCCGGACAGTCAAGACAGCTCATCCATCGGCTCTGGTTCCAACTCCCTGGAGGACACGCTCACCCACCGCAGCAGCAGTGAGTATCAGCACACTTCCTGTTCCTTGCAGTGTTCTCTATCTGCAGCACAGGACTGACCTTCCTGCAGTGTGCAAGTCTCAAAGTAGCTTTGTCAGTCACTTCACTCCTGAATCCACAAACCTCCGGAATCACTCCGACAGGTTCAGTAAGTGACCGAATGATTCTGACTTATTCTTTCTTTGATTTTCACTGATTTCCTGAGTGAATCCAGCTCAGCTCAGAGGTGTGTGTCAGAGGCATGGTCTGACTGCTAGTACACGTTGGTGGTGCGTGCGATGTAAAATTAGGAAAAGTCACTCTTGATGCCATCCACCATCTCATGTTTCCTTTCATCACTTACATGCCCCCACAACTTTTTCAAAAGAATCATTTGTTTGTTAATCAGTCATCACAACGATTGGTCAAAACTGTATTTGTGAAGTCAGCACAGTAGAAAGGTGTTTAATGTGTCTGTTTGTGATTTTGTCCACACACAATAGAAAACTTTTCTTGTCACAACTAACACAGCAAGCTCACATCTCAGCTAGAGAATGATTTCAACAAACACACATGAGGTCATGTTAGATGTATGATCGCGTAGTTCGGGCCTGACGTTTTCTCTTGTGTTTTCTTGCTTTCTTTGCAAAGGGAAGAGAGTTGAGAAAAGCCAAACGCAGGCTTCCTCTAACGGTATGCTGTCAGTCAGCCCATGAACGCTCTGCATTTGTGTTTCTCTCTATTAAAAGGTGCAATGCAAACAGTGCGTGTGACTGGAGTTCAGTGCTGTCTGCCATAGTGCTCCAGAGTCATTCATTCATCTGTGTGTGAGAGCACAGGGAGAATATTCATTTGAGCCGCTCGTTGATGATCTGTGACTGTCTCCGCATTGCACCTTTTAATAATTTCCCGTTGTCCCGTTGGCATCAGACGCTGTGGCGTACGTCTCACTACATGTGTTCTTTTGACATTCAGAGTGATCATGTTAAACATATGAGCATCAGTTTGAGAGGATGGTGCGCTGGATGTCATGCTAACATGCATCTGTTCTCTCCTCCCGCTCGTTGCGTTTTTTTGCCTCGCCATGCTGTCCGGTGACAGCGTTGAAAAAGCTTCCGTTCATGAGGAACCGATCCAAGGACAAAGACCGAGTGAAGGCCGTCTACCGCCGCTCCATGTGTAAGACATCTGATCGTCCTCATCCATCACGCTCTTCTTCTTACTCTTACTGTCCTTTTCTTCTGCAGTGGTCGTCTAAAGCACTCTCATCATTTACCATCATCAGCCGCTTTACATACCTGCACTGTCCTCGTTCTCTTGTGACCGATACAGTGACCATGACATAGTTAGAGTTTGTGTTCATTTCTTCAGATGCATATAATTATAATTCAGATCAGTTACCAGAGATTCTCAGGATTAAAGTACAAGGTCACATTGTCAGCCGTCAGACATATAAACATTTAGATATGTACTTTTATTTGTTTTTAAGACACTAACGCCCGTCCCACACACTTTAGAAGAACGGATTAGTTTATGAACTTTGTTTTATCACACATATAATATGTCAAGGATAGTTAACACTAGCGTCCTGCTAATACACTGTTGAACCGCCACATTGCCTGCTAGATTTTCATTTCAGTGTATTAGAAACACTGTTCATGAGTCTGACAGACGAGTCTGAGCCAAGAGTGTCTCCCCAGACCTTCTGCTGCTTGAATAGTATCATAAGCGCTCGTGAAGTTGTGAGGTTGTGCTAATGTCTTTTGTGTTTCCTCTATCATTGCTTCATTAATCACTTGCATTCAGCCTTGCTGTCTTTCTTCACGTCTCTTTCTTTTCTCCTGTGTGTTCACTCATATTGAGCGCATGCGACTCGCAGCAGACCTTTAGCGTGTTAACCCAGTGTGTGTCTGTCTCAGCCATGAATGACTTGCTGCAGACGATGGCTCTGTCCGAGGGTCAGTGGTCCAGCAGCACGGATCACTTAGAAGCTCCTGACGAGGCCATCGGCGCTCAGCACGGGAAGGAGTTTGGGTCCATGGACTATTCCAGCACTGCGGCCGACTACGCCGGCCTGACTCTGACCCGCGGCGCTCGCCACCGCTCCGAAACAGGTGCATGTTCACTGCTGGGTACAGGGACACGTGATCAAATATAACTGTATTTTGAGCGTTGGTCACATGGTGCATCACTGTGCTGCTGTCTCGTCTGCAGGTAACGCCATGTCCAGTGATGATATCACACAGATCTCGTCGGAGGAGAGCAGCGCGCTGCGAGCGCAGGGTGAGTAACTGCTCTTCACACGTTCTGTCCAGCAGGGCAGAGTGTCTCTGGTCTCTGGCGTGAGCTTCTGTCCCGCACCATCTGTTGACCCAGTGTGACGTCACCTCCTGCTGCTCCGACTGATCACGCTCCAGCTCTCAGAGCTTTCATGTTGCATCATTTAGACGGCTGTCTAGTTAACGGCGGGTACATTCTCCAATAAATTCATTATATAGACTAGATCTTGATTTCATTATGATCCTACTTTCGGAGCTTGTAGGACTCCAGGTCGCAACTAAAACTGTGCAATAATAATTTTCAATTTAGTTCTTGTTTGCATCAGTTGGGAAAATGGCACATCCGTACATTTCATCAGTTATCATTCAATTATGCACCAGTGTTTCCTGCATGCAACAACAAGCGTGAGCCGTGATGTCTGATTCACTGACTTATATTACGATGTGCAATCAAAATTACATAGCTGTGTTTTGTTATAATGGCTGTCTACAGCCAGAGTTTGTTAGGGTGATGTGTTGGAACAATAATCAACACATTCGTACAGTGATATTTCAATGGCGCAAATGCAGTCACGATTCAGGAGAGTTTCCGCTGTAGATGTTGAGTGTGTGACACTGTGTGTGTGTGTGTGTGTCACTCAGGTGTGATGAACGGCAGCGCGAGTCGGCCTCACAGCGAGAGCAGCGGTGACGTCAGTGTGAGTCTGGACAGTCCCGTGAGGCAGACGTCAGCGCAGCACAGCTCGGTGGACGGCAAACGCAGGGCCAAATCTGCAGGAAGTGAGATGGTTTCCCTGCAGCAGTTCCTGGATGAGAGCACAGAGCCAGCAGAGGTGATGCTCATCACACCACAAACACACATAGCATCATTAAAAGTGTATTGTACAAGTGTATATTAGCAGCAGTCATTGCACCGTCCCAGCGATGAGTCTTCCAGTTTCAGTTTCCAGCTTCCAGCCAAGTTTGTTTAACATTAACTAGCAGGACTGAATGCTCAGGAGAACTCGTGAAACACTAGTCTCACGCGGTCAGACTGTTCACCGTGGCCGTACTCTGGTCAAGAACCGCCCACTCAGACAGGAAGAGACAGGCATGTAAACCAATCAGTCACGGTTTGGTTTGTTTTTGTTTCCACTTAGAGATGAGCTCATCTGAAATCAGTCAACCACAGTAATAGAGCAGCTTGGAAAAAACTCAATTATCCCAGCAGTGTCTGTGACTGTACGGCTGAAGATCAGAATCACTGTCCATATTAAAGTAAAATTAGCCGATGAATGTCACCAGTGCAAACACTACCAGTCAAAAGTTTGGGGCTGGTAAGATGCTCTTTACTGCTCACAGAGTAACAAACAAACATACAGAGAAACAGAAAAAAACAATCAAATATTATTACAATGTAAAATAGCTGTTTTTGATGTGAATATCTTAGGGCTGTCATGATTCCTCGATTCAATTCGAGTAGTCAATTTAAAAAAAATCCTTGATTGCATTTTGCCTGTGTCGAGTAACTGGCAAAATAAAGGGTGTGTTCCACAAATGAAAATTCACACAAACTGCTATTATTTACATGTGTGGAGCGTCACAAACTCCATCTCTGCATGTTGTTGTGAGTTTATTATAACATTCATCTGGGAACACAGTGTGCGCCATTTCATCGGATTTGTAATGTAAATCATTTATAAACCTACACAAACGTAGGAGAATATATCAGTATTTTTCTCAATATGATAACTGTTTATAGTGGTTTCAAAATAAAAGTTTAAACCCTCGCTCTTGAGTTTACACATTTTCATGTCCACGTTTGAGAAGTTATAGTATTTTTTATTATGCGTGTATATGTACACATATACAGTATATATTTTGTATTTACATGTAAATATTTATAGTCATACAATTGGTATTATATATAAATATTTTTAATATGTAAACACAACATTTTTGTTATATACACAGTGCATACACACACACACATTTTATTTTGTATGCGATTAATCACGATTAATCGTTAAATAGCCCTATTCTGAACTAATTATTGCCTCATTGCTATTATGTATAGATTTTAATTCATTTTAAAGGCTATTGTTTGCTTTGAAGTATTTTTATTACCTGAAATTAATTATTGTTATTATTATTGAATTGCTTGATTAATCATCAAAGTAATAGACAAATTACTCGATTAACAACATAATCGTTAGTGACAGCCCTAGAATATCTGTTAAACTGTAATTTATTTCTGTGATGCGCAGCTGAATTTTCAGCATCATTACTCCAGTCTTCAGTGTCACATGATCCTTCAGAAATCATTCTAATATGCTGATTTGCTGCTCAACACACATTTCTGATTATTATCAGTTGAAAACAGTGGTGCTGCACAATATTTTCTGGATTTCTGGATTCACAGATGAATAGAAAGTTCAAAAGAACAGCATTTATTTCAAATAGAAATCTTCTGTTAATATTATAAATGTTTTTAGTGTCACTTTTGATCAATTTAATGCATCAGAGTTGGTAAGAAATCAGTACTTTTATTCATGACATGGTTCCCACGCTTCTTGAAAGTACTTGAATATCAGACACATGGATTCAAGGCCTGGAAAGTACTTGAAAACAAATATAGGTCCTTGAAAGTGCTTGAAATAAATTTTAAATAAATTTTGTTTAGTGGAATGGTGCTATTTCAAAAATGTTCCTATATGCACAGACAAAGACTAAATGAAACCTCGTTAATGATTGTGTTGGAGATTGGGTAGAGCAAGAAAAAAATCTTAGCATGCAAGCTGACGCCGCCCTGCATGAACCGATGGAGAAGCAGTGCATTTGTGACTGAAAACTACTGTGTGCGACTATGAAAAAATATTTAAGAGCATCAGTGCAAATGACTCTATCAGCATATTTGTGCTTGCGCTGAGAGGAGCTTCAAAGGTTTCTAATGTACTTACAATGTGTTTTTGCAGTGGTGAGTAATGAATCACAGACATGTTGATTCCTTGAACACAACTACGTTTACATGCACAATTTTTGGTTCAATCTGACTGAATTAATTCCAATTGATGAATCTGAATGTAGTGTTTACATGAACGCTAAATAAAGTGATGGGGTTGATGTGGGCGTGAACTGCTTATATTAATCGCACAGTAAAAACGTCCCCCCCGGCACCTATAACCATCGTCTGTGGATGAGCTGCATTGACTATTGGAAGATCACGATGAACAAAGTAGAAAGACAGCTTTATTGATTAAGGGAGTTTACAAATTATATTGATTTAAACAACAGTTCACTAAACAAGACGTTAATATTAAGTGACTTGCATTGTCTGAACACTATTGCCTGATTTTACTCTATTTTGTCAATGAAAATTGTTTCAAAGTCACAGCTGAGCTGCTGCGCATCTCCATTCAAACACAGCGTTGTTTGGTTTATGCATGAATGGGCGTTTTTAATGGAATCTGTTCCAATTACCCATTCATAATGACGGTCACTTGCTTCATTCCTAAACGAATCAGCCGTTCGAACGAATCAATTCAATGAACGATTCAGTGATAAAATCAATGACTTGCCGCCACCTACTGGCAGTTTTACTTTCATTTTAAAGTATCTTTTCTATTATTTAAATCATTTAATATTTCTACATTCAAAATTTTATATATAAAACATTAACCTCAGCATGAAGTTATGAATTTGATTACACTCATGCGACCGCTGAGCCTCATTAAACATAAAAATACAAGACACTTTTGTGTTCTTCTGTGCCGCCTCTGTAGTACTTTTTTATATATATATATATATATATATACATGATTTCATTTGATTGGTAACGTATTCTTATTCTATTTGTTTTTATGCTGTTGGTTTAATTAGAATTTTTTTAAAAAAGCTTATAAATATATTGTTTTGAATTTGACAAGTGATGACATACTTTTAATAAAGTTAGAAAAATGCCATTACAAAGGTAAAAACTAAATTTCCTGTAAATCACTTTCAAATATCATTTCATAATAGGAAGGCTAATATATGATCAGACTTTGATTATTGATTTAGAAGGTGCTCCTGAAATTTTTGACTGCTCCTAATTTTTTTAGAGTGCTCCTAAAAAGAAAAGTAAGTGTAGAGCCCTGTTTAACCATTTTTTTATTAATTTAAAAATTGAGAAATTCTTTCAAATTTAAATCTTTTACAAGAATGACAGCAAAAAACAGTTTGATGCAAAAAATATACATTTTTATCGATATTTAAGAATTCAAAATTCCTTTGAACACGACTGCTCAAAATGGTCCAAATTAATGAAACCTACATATTCGAAACCTCGTTACTCTGAATTTTTTGATGTAAATGTTAAGTGTAAGTGAAATGTTAAGTACTGTACAAGGTGTTTCGTGACACTGCATATGCTGGCGTGTGAATTTAATAGGTGCTTGATATCAAATAAATGGTGCTTTAAAAAGTCCTTGAATCTGGTGTTCACGAAAGAGTGGGAACCCTGTCATGAGTAAAAGTATTGGTTTCTTACCGACACTGTTCATTCATCATCAGTGAGTGAAGACGTCATCATCGCAGGTGTCTGGTTGACATGTTCCTGTAATTGACGCTTGTGGAGAAATCTGTATGTGAGTGTGTTTTGTCTTCTCCTGCGCAGGACGCTCTCTCAGCACAATCATCTTGTCCGTCCGGAGCCGCGCCGCAGGCGTCCAAAGAGCGTGCGAAGAGCCGGGGCATCTTGCGCTCGGCCAGCGGCAAGGCCCCGGCGTCGGACTTTGGCGGCGCGCGAGCGGGCCAACCGGGACGTCCCAGCCTGCGCAAGGCCGAGAGCACCCGCGCCAGAGGCTCCGCGCCGCCCCGAGCCTCCCTGTCGTCCCAGAGCAAGGCGGTGTCCGTGTCGGAGCGGCTGGACTCGTCGTCGGGGCTGCCCCGCGCCAGCAGCGTCATCTCCACCGCCGAGGGCACCGTCCGCCGGACCAGCATCCACGACCTGCTCTCCAAGGACAGCCGGCAGCCCGTGCTGGTGGACCCGTCGCCCTCCAGGACCAAGAGCGCCTCCAGTGAGTACGGCCCCGATCCCCAGGCCCCCGACGCAGCCCTGCCCAAGTCCGCTAGCATGCCCTGCAGCGTAGAGGAGCCCGAGCTGTCCAGCCTGCAGGCCTTTCTAGGTCCCTCCTTCACCGTAGACTCCATCTTTCTGGACTCCATCTTTAGCGAGCCAGCGGTGACGGGCGGCGCTAGAAACCAGGCCATCCTGTCGCTCAACACGTCTCTCGTTAGTAACATTAGCGGCCCTCCCCATAAAGCCCCTTCGAGCAAACGCGGCGGCGGCGGCACGAGCTCAGACGAGCGTCCCGCCGACGCCGAGCCCGAGGCCGAGGCCGGTTTCCCCTCGGAGGACGGCCAGTCGCTGTGGTACGAGTACGGCTGCGTGTGACTGCATGAGCTTCAGTGACTCTCGGCGCCGGACCCCCGACCCCTGTCTGCATGAGTTTGGTCATAACGGCGCCTGTGTGTGTGTTTTATGTGTTTATCATGTGACGATCATAATCATGTGATTCTTCTTTTGAGCTGATCCTCATCACTGTTTATTAACCGGTGTGGTCCGTCATCTCCACCTGCTGTCTGTGTGTGTCACCGCTAGCGGAGGCTGATCTACTTTCATATTTATGAAATGAGGCTTGTAGAACGAGTCCCACGATGCTCCTCTGATCGTCTTATTGAAATGACACGGTGGCCGTTCACGGGTTTCTGATGGTGTTTGTGTGCATGGCTTTATCCTCCTCGCTCCATTCTGATGCCACTGATCAGGATGAGCGTCTGGTGTGGGTGGTGTTGGTGTGTGCCGTAGCGGCCGGACCTCCAGGGACCCGAACTCTGCCGACCCAGCGCTGATGGTGTTTGCTGCATGCTGTGTACCCACGTAACGTCCTTCATTATATCGATTCTTCTGTAATGTCCTGTTGAAGTGTGCCTTGCTTTCGTTCTGCAGATGTGGAAGTGTTACAGGAAAACAGGAAGTCTAAAAGCAGAGGTGGAGCTCAGAGTTTGTCCTGAATTCGCACGGTGAGTGTCACGATCCTCCTCAGATGAAGCTCATCCTCAGGAAACGCTGGCCTTTGTTACCTGTAGGGTCACTGTTGAACCTTCGAGAACTTCCCTTAGTCCACCTCCAGCCCAAAGTACAAGGATCCTCACGCATTCATCATTCATCATAATCAAGATAATCAGTAGCGTTGAACAGCATCAATCACAGATATGTTCACACTGAATCGTTAAATTAAATGCAGCGCAGGTGATCTGGTTCTGAAACATTTCCTGCTCTGCTGGTTGAAAGTCTCCACATCCTGATAACAAACACTAAGTGAAGTGCTCTGAATGTATTTATATGTATTTATATCGTCTGTGGAAGGCAAAGGACCGTAATATGTTAAACAATGTTCACGTAATGCCGTTATATTTAGCTGTCCTTTATATACAGTAGTTTGATGTTTCTGTCTTGACTAATGTTCTCTCTCTGTTTAAATGAGAGCGATCGCATTATTTCTCTTCGCTTTATTTTGCATACTCATTTTCACAATAAATATGTAATAAAAGTACTAGTTAAAAACTTTGATATCAATATTTTTCTTATGAGAATCGTTCCGCATACTCGCATCTGACCACGTCTCAATCGCTGAGAGACGAGCGCGTTACCGACAGGACCGGTCCAACACCGGACGGAGCGGGAAACATTATTCAGGAAAGGAAAAAAATGATGAATTGCGTTATTTTTGGTATTTTGGTTAATTTATGACATTAAGCAAAAATATTAATCGCTGAAATTGTTTTTTTGTTTTTTTTCTCAGCCACATTTAAAAAAGCCTTTAAAAATAATTAATCAAGGGCCCGTTCAATTGATCAAAAGTGCCAGTAAAGACATTTGTAATAAATGCTGTTTTGAACTTTCTATTCCTCTGTGAATCCTGAACATATTGAGCAGCACAACTGTTTTCAACATTGATAATAATCAGAAATGTTTGTTGAGCAGCACAACTGTTTTCAACATTGTTTTTACTGTAGAAAACATTACTGTATTTTGAATTAAAAAGAGACTTCTTACAAAAACACTATAACATCTGAATATATTTGACTGAAATGAGATTGAAATGTGTTTTTGCATGAGAACTGTCTGCACACTGACCGAACGAACCAAACTAAACTGTTCAGAAGTTATTTTCACACCGTCACATTAAAAAGCCAATAGAAAAAGAAAAGGAAATTAAGGAAATGAATAATGGATCTGCTGCTACTGGATTTTACCCAAGATGTTTAGGGTTCCCGTTGTCCTCTGAGAACCCGCCAGAAACAATATTCTGGAAAAAAACTTAGTAGAAATATAATTAAGACAGTGCTGCATGAGTGAATGAGCTGCTGCTGTCTGAGCTCATGATGGAGTCAAACACAGACACCTGTCAGCAGCTACACCTCAGATTAGACAGAACAGAGGCTAAAGAAACTCTGTCTTTTGTCTGATTACATGTTTTGGGAATCAGTCACATTTTGTGAATTCTTAAGTGCAAAATGCCACTTTACACATTTTAAATCACATGCTGAAGTGAGTTTCTGGACATTTTGGCTTGATTTTTGTACAGTGCGGTCCATCTTTTCAGTCTGTGGTTTGATCTGCTGAAGGCTCTGACAGGCCAGAGCAGCTCCAGATGGGCGGGGCTTTAGCTCTAACCCCATGAGCCGGAGTGTCTCCGCCCACTTGTGCCATAAGCTCCTCCCCTTTGCAGGTCTCTGAACTGCAGCGATTTGTACATGGAGACCGGTGTAGATGAAGTGACGTAGTGCAGCATGTATCTGTGAGACTGATGAAGTGTAAGAGGTGAAATGACAAATGAACAGCATTGTTCACCTGAAAATGATCATCTGAGCTTTGGATTTACTCACCCTCATGTTGTTCCAAACCTGGTTCATCTTTAAAAGAATTAAAGATACCTCAGTAGAATGTCTCAGGGCATTTTTTTAAGTCCCACTGGTATCCAGTGCTGTTTGAAATTTCGTCATAATCTGTTATTACCTGTCACTTTAATTTTCATATTTTAATTATAACATATTCAATTGTTTTTTTGTTTACATTTTCATTTTACTCAACAACAAACGATTTCTAGATTTTAACAGATTCTCATTTTGATGAACCAATATTGTTTCTTAAATCCCAATCGATCTCTTGTTCTGTGCTGTTTTCAGCTGATGAATGAACAGTGCACCTTCTGTCCAATAAGTCTAGGCTTTGTGTTACTTTTGATATGAAAAAAAGTCTCAGATTTCAAATTCTGTCCATTTCATTAGGAAATTCAAGCAATAAAAACAGTTTTGGCGCTCTTTAATGTGGTGTGATAGATCGATGTAACTAAAGTGGGCTACTCGCCTGTGCGTCATCAAACACACGGTAAAAGATTCGTGACGGGTCCATTTTGGCCATTTTGACGGGAATTACAGCTGCAATTTACAATATATCACCATTAAAGTGATGGACAGCCTTCAGATTGTTCTGTCGTTGATCAAAAAATGCCATCAATGACGGACATTTTTTGTGCTGGACAGACTGGATAGTGCAGGAGTTTGTCAATCAGTCAAATACAGCATTCATGAGAGAGAGAGAGTGTTGTCGTTTTGGTCTCCGCTGCATAAGTGTGTTCTGCTGTCGTCTGTTAAGAGCGAGGAGTTCAGAATCAGCTCGATTACAGTCTGACTGATTCCTGAAGCGGCTCTGTGTGAGGAGCAGGCCTCACGCCTAACCAGTGTTGGGGAGTAACTAGTTACAAAATAAATCTACCTGTAATCTGTTACAGTTACTAAGAAAAGAGATGTAATTAAATTACAGTTAAATGTTAGCAATTACAAAGGGGGTTTCATCTGAATGTTTTTTGCAAAAAGTTAGGTTGTTGAATAATATTAATTTGTTGCATTGTGTGTTTTTGAAGTGCACAGTGCCTCCAGCTGTTTGAAGGTCGTTTAATGAAGCAAAGCTGTTGTGATGCTTTTGATCGGTTCTTTTGTTTGAATTTGCTGATCTGCCAATTACATCGGTCCACATCATCGCTGAAAACTTTAGGCTACGATGTGTCTGAGAGCTGCCGCTGTGACAAGTGCTAAAAATGCAGTGTGAAAATCAAAAATCAGAACAATGTCAAAGTTAAAAGAGGAGCTGAAGTATAATTTTGTGGTGGCTGTAAAATTAGATTAGAATCAAATTCAATGGATGGAGGATTTTAAAAATCTGACAGTAATCAGTGTTGAGTCCTAGTGTAAGGTTCACCCTGTCTGCTTTAAATATTTCTAAACGATTGACGGTTGAAACCATTTGTTAGACATTTGTAAAAGTGATCAGATGTAATCTGTTGCATTAACAATGTAACTAAAATAGTTACGCCACTTATTACATGTTAAATAATCTGTAACCTATTTCCCAAGTAACCTTCCCAGCACAGCAGGTCATAGAGGTTTTGTCAGAATGGGTTCAGTCCAGCATGTCGTGTCTGTTCATAAACTGATGAATGTGTGTCTGCATGTCACGCTCATCACCAAACACACAACAGGTCCAACACACACGTGGGTGTTTGATAGGAAACGCTGCTGATCGACACTGAAGTGGCTGTTGTGGCACGGATGTGTGCGTTTTGCTGGGTTGTAGTTGTGCTGATATCAAAGACCTGTGTATCACATCACTGCTGTATCCTCTGATTCATTTCATTGATCCTCCTGGTGCTGTTCACACAGCAGTCACAAATGGATGATTGATTGAGTCCAATAAAGTGAATATTTAGGGGATTTTATGGTACTAAACTGTTTTTACACTGTAGTATTAATCTATTTACTATCCATTTATTTGAAGCATTTGTAGAACATAGACCTGAAAATAACATTTGCAGCTGTCATAAATCTTAAATTCTTCAGAGCACAGACTCAAGTTTGGTCTCGTTTTCAAGAAGAAGTGAAGGAAAGTAATGAAACAAAAAAAGAATACGTTTACTGATTCGAAAAAAATTGGGGAGGGAAAAACACAAAACATTTTCAAAATGTATATTTTCCTAAATATGTCTTAGTCTAAAACTGAAAATCAAAGCCGTAAATCTAAACCAGTCTAAACATCAAAAAACGAGTCTCCAGTGAGCTTTAGTTTGGGTGCAGTACCAAACACTTCCACTAGATCAGATTTGTTTTCAGCGTGTCCATGTTTGACTGTGAACAGCACAAGTTTATTCAGCAACATTTAACCTTTCCACATTGTGTCCATGACTTTCCAAAACCAAGTTTTCTACCATTTTAACCAAGCAAGAAAAATCTTTTCAAAAAATGGGTTACGTAGTTTATTTTTTTTTCTCTCTCTCTTTTTTTTATTTATTTATTTTTTTACATTTTATCATGAACCCTAAGCCAAACCCCAAAGCCGAACATCATTTCTTGTCACAGCGGTGGATTCACCCTGATGTTCTGATAGTTTCACTCAGTTCTGTGTTTTTCAGTGTATAATAAAGTACAGGTTAAGAAGGTTAATAACTCTTGACATTTCTGCTTTAACCCTTGTTATAAATCATTTTCATTAACTTAAACCTTTATACTTTTTTGTTTTAATTTTTTTTAGTTTTTTTTTTATTTTACTCCAACATGTTTTCTTTAAAATGAGACTTAGATCTGTGCTCCCAAGCTTTAAAAAAATGTTTGACAGTTTTTGGACATGGACATTTTTGTCCTGTATTAATCTGTGTAACTATTTTTAATAGATGCACAAGGGTTAAATCATTCATTAGGTTGGACAGTGCAGGGTTCACTGCAAATTGGACTAATAACAGACTGATGAATGATGAACACTGTGATAAATGATTGAACTTCATGAAAAATGTTTGAGGCGTGACGTCACTGCTCACGTCAGACACATCACGGCAGTGCTTTAGAGAGGAACGTCAGATCACAAACACCAGTTCTGCTGTTCACAAACAAACCACACAGCACAATGGCAATTCAGTGTATGTGAATCAATTAAATAACCTGTGAAAATGTAGAATGAGTTCATCAGAATGTTTTGAAAGTCCGGGTAAAAACCAGGATGATGTGAACTGCAGCCATCATCATCAGCGCAGGATGTGATTCAACAGGATGGATATAAATAATGACTGAACAATCAATTCCTCTGAGATACATGTCTGTAGAAGTGCGTTGAGTTCATTCTGATGGATGTGTGGAATGAGGCTCATTTCTCAGCTGATGGATTGTGTTTATGAGTATCACATATCATGAGCTCACGTGACTCAAACGCAGCTGGAGCGTGAATGTTTCCTCATAGCACGAGCGTGTCTGTGCTCCAACAGGACAAACCTGCTCCTGATCCTCAGCGCTGCACATTTAACACACCTCCATCTCTCACACACTCACAGTCTCTGCTGATGAGCTCAATCTGCCGTGTTTGATCGAGCAGACGCTCAGAATGTGTTTGAGATGGAGGAGCAGCTTTGGGAAACACTGATCTGATGACGAGCTCTTCATTACACTGATCAGCAGCTCATCTCTGTCACACACTGGATCAGACTGACTGAACAGCACAGACATCACACCATTCAGAACAGCAAATACAGCTACACATACAGTGCTGCTTCAACCTTTGTGAACCCTTTAAAATTGTCTTCATTTCTGCATAAATAAAACACAAAACATCATCAGATCTTAAAGTTGACAAAGGGAATACAATCAAACAAACAAGACAAAAATTTATACTTTGTCATTTAGTTATTGAGAAAAATGATCCAGTCTTAAATATTTGTGAGTTGCAAAAGTATGTAAATCTTTGCTCTCAGTATCTGGTGTGACCCGAGTCCGGCACAACAGCTCGTAAGAATTTTAGCCCATTCTTCAGCACAGAAACACTTGAACCCTGTGATATTGGTGGGTTTCCTCCTATGAACTACTTAGAGATTCTTTACAGAACATTTCAGTTAGATTAAGGTCTGGACATCGACTCGGGCATTCAAAATCATTTACCTTGTCCTTCTTTCACCATTTTTGGGATAATGACTTTTGTGCTTGTGGTCGCTGTGTCCCGAATGACCCACTTTCTTATAAGATTCATTTCTCAGACCAATGTCCTGACATTTTCCTTAAGATTTTGCTAGTATAATTGAGAATTCATTGTTCCATCAATGATGGCAAGCCATTCTGGCCAAGATGTAGCAAAGCAGGCCCAACCCATGATACGACCACCACCACGTTTCACAGTGTTTCAAGTGTTTTTCTTTTTCCAAACATAACACCTCTAATTTAAACTCAAAAAGTTTTATTTTGGTCTCATCCGTCCACAAAACATTCTCCAGTAGCTTTCCACATGATCTTTAGCAAACTGCAAACTGACAGCAGTGTTTTTTGGAGAGCCATGTGCACCATGGTTGTTCAGCGTTCTCCTGATGATGGACTCATGAACATTAATATTAACCAATGTGAGAAAGGCCTTTATGTGCTTAAAAGTTACCCTGAGGTCCTTTGTAACCTTGCAGACTATTACAGGTCTTGTTTTGGAGTGATCTTTGTTGGTCGACCATTTCTGGGGAGGGGAACTGTGGTCTAGAATTTCCTCCATTTGTACACAGTCTGTCTGACTGTGGATTTGTGGAGTCCAAACTCTTTAGAGACGGTTTTGTAACCTTTTCCAGCCGGATGAGCAACAACAACTCTTTTTCTGAGGTTCTCAGAGATCTGCTTTGTTTATGCCATGATTCACTTCCACAAACATGATTAGACTTCCTGTTAGATTCCTGTTCTTGAATTAAAACAGGGCATACACCGGCACCTGATAATCATCATATCGATTGATAACACATCTATACAAATGGACTCTAACTTCACCTTAAAATTAACTGCTAATTCTCGAGGTTCACATACTTTTGCAACTCACAAATATTAAACACTGGACCATTTTTCTCAATAAATTACTGACAAACTATATATTTTTATCTCGTTTGTTTGACTGGGTTCTCTTTGTCAAATTTCAGGACTTTTTTGGTCATATTTATGCAGAAATACAGAAAATTCTAAAGGGTTCACAATCTTCTAGACAGCACTGTATTTGTTATAAACAACATATAACAGTGTTATAAAACAGCTGCAGATCCTGTGTAGGATTATCACAGAAATTAACTTTAATATTTTGCTCATGCATATCTTTTCATTCAGGAAGTGACTGTGATCAGTTTTCCATTTTGAAGCTACTAAAATGTTTAGTTTTCCACAGTTCTCAGTAATGAAGAAAAACCACATGTAAAAAAACCACATTTATTTGACTGAAAAATCACCCATGAATCAGCATGAGCGGACTGTGGTGAGACACAAACAGCAGCGTTTCCTGAGATCGAGCGTCAGCACGAATAAATACGTCTGTGTGTTTCTGCTCTAATGTGTTTCCATCTCTTGTTCTCCATCAGAGATCAGAAGATCAGCACAATCCTACAATCTCCTGCCGTGAGAAACGCACCGTTTCTCTCTCTTTTGTAATCATGGAGCCCTCAGCAATGAAGACAGAGGAAATATGTCCTTTTCCTTGAATCAAGGAAGCAGAAGGACTCTTAAAGGAAGTTGAAGAATCTGCTGTGGAGCTCTTCTCCCGCCTCACCATCACTGCATGTGTGCCGCTCACACACGCTCACACGGACCTGCAGAACAAACAGACACCGACCGCCTGACCAAACCCCCAAACACCAAAAAATAGAGACCGAGAGAGAGTGTGTGTGTGTGTGTGTGTGTGTGTGTGCCAAAAGACAGCGTTACTCCTGTATGAATGCCACATACCGCTTCATTCCTCTTTTCATAAATTAAATCAGTGTGATAAACTTCATGACGACTGTCTTATTCTCATGTTGATGTGTTATAACTGTGATGTTACTGTGGTCTGGAGATGTAAAAGTCTTAAGTCAGTAACAGTCAGAAGTGTCCGAGCTGCCGGTGTAAGAGCACCGATCACCGATCGGAGGAGCGGCGTCTTCGACTCAGTCGAAGCTCAGGATGACGGGCTCGTGGCCGGTCTCCTCCAGGAAGCGCAGCAGGTCGTCCGGCTTGAGTCCCAGGCTGGCGCTGTTGGTCATGGGGTGGAAGTAGACCCTCTCGTGGCCGCCGTGGGTCAGGTCTCGGTCCAGCACCATCTTGACGCTCCGGTCCGTGTCGCAGAAGAGCGCGAGGGCCGTGGCGCAGCCCTGACCCACCTTCAGCTTCTCCAGCATCACCGACTCGTCGGCCAGCCGCAGCGTCCCGAGCCCCAGGCGCTTGGCCACGTCGCCCAGGTTGACCTGCCGGTCGTGCCGGACGGACAGCAGCCACAGGCCCTTCTTCTTCTTGTCCTTCAGGAAGAGGTTTTTAGCGACGACGCCGCTCACGTGAGCCATGTGAAGCATCATCTCCTCCACCGTGAACACCTCCGACACACAAACACACACTCAATGAACAAAGCACTTTACAGAAAAACACCACAACGGTTATAACAACTTTCCTTGTAGTCGCGTTCACATACACGCAATCAGGCGGTTGAGATTTGCTATAAACTATGTTTAAGTTTATGTGAATGTGACAGAAACAGTCTTGAGTTTGGGTTTGTTCAGACAGTGTCTTATATTTCATCATTGTCTCACCTCTGGATGATCGATGCATATCGTGTCAATATCCAGTCGCTTGAGAAGCTCGTCCAGCTCCGTCCTCAGCTCGACAGACGCCATCGTGACTAAAAACAGCGATAACTCTGTAACTGTATGTACGCTTATATGGTTACAGCGCACACGGCCTGCGATTGGTCCAGGCGAACAACAGACGACTGTGATTGGTCAGGAGTCAGCGGCGTTGAGTAAAGGAACGGCCACGTCCTCATCTACATTCAATGCAGTTTAGGCGATTTCATACAGAGAGCGATATTTAATATTAAAACTACGATTAAACTACGACCAAAATAAAGCAGAAGTTACCAAATGGATCAGTTATTTAATGTAAACAAATCCTCGCAGAGCTGCAATATTTGATCAATTCTTCTCCACACGTTTTCTCTCCACAGCAGATGAAGCGACGCCGCTTCCGGTTTGGAGGCTGTGGTCAAACAGCGCCACCTGCTGCCCGTCAGACCCGTTCACCGTCACACTGCAGCACTACATACAAACACACTCGTCAGAACGTTTTTTCTGTAGTGACATCACTTCACTGACCCTATGCCCTATCTTTAGCCAGTGTTTGTAAGAAACAAATCCATCAAAACGTTTTTTAACTAAAATAATATACACAGAATACCTCCATCTGGTTGTTCCGAGCTCTTTTGGCTTGTAAACGGTGTTTGACCTGTACAGATTTCTCTCCTGATTCAGACCAGACCAACTTTCCACTGGAGGAGGTGTTATTATGGATTATGGACTTGTATTTTAGTCGAAAACGTCTTAATGATGGATTTGTTCCAGCTTTTGTCTTCTCCAGATGCTAGCTGGTGTGGATTACTTGTGCATTCTGACGGCACCCATTCACTGCAGATTATCCATTGGTGAGACAGTGATGGAACGATACATTTCTACAAATGTGATGAACAAACAAGCTTACACTAGTCTCAGATGATCTGAGGATGAGCACATTTTCATCTTTGGTTGACCTATAGACCAATTTCGAGTAGACGTCACAGTGACGTTGCAGAAAAACACTGGTAGCAAGTGGAGGTGAACGATTAAACTCCATGGAATAAGAGAAAAAAAAAATATTTTTGTGTCTTTTGATGTCAAAATCGGAATGCAAATCATTTTTATACAATACTGTAGTCAAAGACGCCATTTGAAGCTAAACGCAGACGTTTAAACGGACACACTATGGATGAAAACTGCTATGATTACTCTACTTTTAAAGCATAAATTTGATTTATAGGTCTACATAATATTCACATATGCTGTTCATAGGGGGTGTACTGTATTAGCTCTACAGTTACAGCATGACATTTAAACCTATTACTATTAACTTTTTAACGTAACATTTTTTATTTTCTCTCACAATTCAGATTTTTTTTTTTTTCTCACAAATGCAAGTTTATATCTCCTAATTCGGACTTTATAACTCGATTTAACTAGTGAGTTTGTTCATTCTGAGGGAAAAAAGCAGTGGGATATAAACTCTGAGCCGAGGGGAAAAGAGAGAATGACGAGTTGTTTTTCCTCTAGAGTTGTGGGATATAATCTCGGAATTGTGAAATTAAAGTCAGAATTTTGAAATATAAAATCAAATTTACTCATGTGTTTTTAATTGTTTTATCACATGGCTGCATACACTGCCACTTGAACCGCCCATAAAAAACATCATCCCTGTTTCGGGCCTGTAAGACTATCCCACTATCTAACGTCAATTTCGTTGAGTAACAGTGCTTATCGCTGGGTGACAAGCTGTTGTAATATGCGAATAACATTTTGAAAATGACATCTAATCAATATAATCTATACTCTTTTTAAATCTAAGTATTTTGTGCCGTATCCTTGTAATTCTCTAGCTGTAAAGGCGATCTCTCCGGGTTTTCTGCAACTGTGCTGCGCGCACATCCCGAATGTTTACAAACAGATAATTGGTCTATTCCCTCTACGCATTTCACACTTTCACCTCAGACACTCGCAGACTGACTGACACGAACTCATGAACAGCCACAGCGCAAGGTATTTTCATAGGCAACAATTACAAAAAACACCACATCACTGGCAGAGCGATGATGATCTGTGTGTTTTATTGATTATTTATCCTCAGGTTTGTTGAAGCAGTAGGTCAGACAGCACTTTCCACAGTAATGTCTGTCGAAGTGACTGGCCATGAAGACTCCAGCGCCGCACTCGTCGGCCGGACACTCGCGCCGCAGACGGTGGATCTTCCCGTTCTCGTCCACCTGCGGCAGCACAGCATGATCAGCGCCACAGCAACAACGCATTACAGAGCGACGTGTGTGTTCGCGTTTACCTTGTAGTACTTGAGCACCGCCAGCTTGACCTTCTTCCTCTTGTGCTTGTTCTTCTTGGGTGTGGTGTAGGACTTCTTCTTCCTCTTCTTGGCTCCGCCGCGCAGACGGAGCACCAGGTGAAGCGTGGACTCCTGCGCACAAGACAGACGCGTGTTCAGATGAAGATGAGCCGCTTTCTGTTCTGTGAGAGCTGAAGAGACACTCGTACCTTCTGTATGTTGTAGTCCGACAGCGTGCGTCCGTCCTCCAGCTGCTTCCCAGCGAAGATCAGCCTCTGCTGGTCCGGAGGAATCCCTGCGCCACAAACATCACGCTCAGCACAGATAAACACACACACACGGGACAGCAGTCAAACCGTACTGTACATCACCTTCTTTGTCCTGGATCTTTGCCTTGACATTTTCAATAGTATCCGACGGCTCGACCTGCAGGAATTATGGGATGATTACAGCGTGACGGTGTGCAGTGAACAGTGCTGGATCGTCTCTGTTACTCCCCACATAACAAAGACATGTTCCAAAAACATTCTGCTAACATTCTCATTAAATCATGCAAACATTATTATGAATGTTCTGTGAATGTTCAGGATTATTTGATCATTTTGCAAACATTACGGCAATGATAGTTCTCTGAATGTTCTGAAACAAGAAATAAAGTATACAAAAAAAGGTTCCATGAGTGAACATATTTGTCCTAATGTTTTGCAAATGTTATTAAAGACCAGACGACTCTAAATTCATAGTTTTCATGTGACATCACACCCTTATGGGAGCAAACATGGCTTTCCTGCACCGAACGCTGGTTATTCTCACAAGGTTTGTATGAAGGAGGCTAGTAATGCAGCAAGAGAGTGATATTAAAGGCCAAATTCAGTATAAACCTTAGAGATGATGCATACTTTGCACAGGAGAGCAAATGAATCCAGAACAGAAACACAACAGGCAAAGTTTCACATGAAGTGTTTTTGATGTGCACACTTATTCTTAAACAGCCCTTAATGTCAATCACAGATCAAATCGATCCACCACGGCCAACGGTGAATATATCTGTGCTGTTCAATGCATTTGAGACGTTGTGTTTCCCCCAGTGCACTACTGACACGCCACAGTTATATTCTTCATCTGTAAACATTAGAAACTCATGCGAACAAATCCATTTTGTTGTCAGGAGTGAACGAGTGCTGCTGTGCACACGACTGCTAAACAGATGGAAAGCGATAGAATAGGAGCACATTTAGCATTTTGCTAAAATATTTGTTGTTGGACATTTAAACCTACATATAACTGTATTTTAATGATAGCAGTACCTGTAAATCAAATGTAAGCTAGCTAATACAGCTAGGTTATATTAGCAGGTTAAATGAGTTGATGTGTATTCCTCTTATCAGTTAATTAACCAGCGTTTATTTTCATTTTTAATTTAATGATTTTTACTTTTAATTTAGTGCTTTAATGCTTTAAAGAGCAATTTTAGATTTTAACATTTTAATGTTCTAGAAACTGCTGTTAAACTGAATGTGCAAGTAGCAAGCTTGTTAATATGTGACCCTGGACCACAAAACCAGTCTTAAGTCTCTGGGGTATATTTGTAGCAATAGCCAAAAATACATTGTATGGGTCAAAATGATCGATTTTTCTTTTATGCCAAAAATCGTTAGGAAATTAAGTAAAGATCATGTTCCATGAAGCTATTCTGTAAATTTCATACTGTAAATATATCAAAACTTAATTTTTGATTAGTAATATGCTTTGCAAAGAACTTAATTTGGAAAACTTTAAAGGTGATTTTCTCAATATTTAGAATTTTTTGCACCCTCAGATTCCATATACTGAAATAGTTGCATCTCAGCCAAATATTGTTCTATCCTGACAAACCATACATCGATGGAAAGCTTATTTATTCAGCTTTCAGATGATGTATGAAGCTCAATTTTGAAAAATTGACACTTACGAATGGTTTTGTGGTCCAGGGTCACATATGTTTCCATAATCTTAAAAAACGTCATTAAATCTTGGCCACACTACATTAATAACAGTTGGTTTGTGGCCTATATTTTCATTTATTTATTTAAATTGCATTTTCTGTATACTTTTATTTTTGGACCGAGAATAAAGTCAAGTAACTGTATGTGCGCGGGTCAGTGGTGTCATCAGTGTCACAGGATCTCATCATCTCAGCCTGCGTTTCCCAAAAGCGTCGTAAGTCGATCGCTGAGCCACTGAGGCTATGATCAATTTAGGCTTACAACGCTTTTGGGAAACCCAGCCCAGGTCAGTTTTCCAGCACAAATGAGCTTAAGCTGTGATTAATTTGCTTTATGAAACCAAATCAAGTGACAGTAAGTCTGGCTTATTTTTTATAAAACAGGCCTCTGATTTCCCTGTATAGAGTATGAATCATCAGTAAGGTGAACGCTGAATTTTCTCTTTTAGTACCACTGTGTTTAATCACTTTACCACTGCGGCGGGTGCTTTACATGGATTGCAAATGGACAAAACTTGCATTTTGTTCACACATCTTTGTTTTATTCTTTTGAGAAGTGATCTTAATCTCTGTGGACTGTCGACAGATGGTATACTGACAGGCTTGTACTGCAGTTCTGTGGATGTTTTGCTCTCCACAACAGGAACTGAAAACCAGGAACGAACCTTGTATAAACTTACTGCAGAAACGATTGTTTACAACTTCACTAGATCTCTCACAACATTATCCGGGATACTCGTTTTTTCGCATTACATATATATATATATATATAACAGACACACTCAAAGCTTCACTGCTAACTGATCAGTTGTTAAGTGCACACTGAAGGATGAGGCCTTTCCTCACATCACACAGATCTCCATCAGTCTCAGAGTGTTTGATAAATGAGCTGAACTGGAGCAGACTAACGGACACACACACACTCTTCATTGGTGCTGTGAGTGTGATCGTCCTCCACAGCAGTGTCACTGTGATTTGAGACTCTCTCTCTCACTCACCTCGAGTGTGATGGTTTTACCCGTCAGCGTTTTCACGAAAATCTGCATTTTGGCGTGGCGTGCACCTGCACACACAAACAGCGCGTTCACCCTCTGTGTTTGTGAGTGTAATGTGTAGTTTTGTGTCGTTTTACTGTATGTGTGTACACGAGCGTTCACTCACCGCGGCGGCGCTAATGGCGGATCACGAGAAGAGGAGCGGCGGCGCGCGCGCACGGGGCTTCAGCGCAGGAGCGCGCGGTCCCACACGGCGCCTGATCAAAAACATTCCCCGACAAACGCTCAATTATTCGCATTTAATCAAGGCGTAACAAACATATAACACGTCTAATATATTGCTTTCGTGTTCTATAATATTTCTTAAGCGCAATACATTTTTCTATTTTGCTTGTGACTGTCATAACAAATGTAAATCAGCATGAAGAGACTGTAATGGGCGGCACAGAAGATGTTTTAAATTAGTCAGTCAAATTAGTTTTTTTGTTTAAGTCTCATTGTTCTCAAGTTTTTAACTGGAGGAGTAGTATCTTTATTAATGACATTCTTCATGAATTATGCTTTTATTAGACCGTTATCCACATCAGCGTGGGGCCGCCGTCACGTGATATGTGTTAGTTTTCACGGCGCTGTCGCGATGGACCAATCACAGTCGTCTGTGATTACTGTTCAACTTTACCCAGAGCCGCTCAACACACACCGGCTGTGTCTCAAATCACACTACCAAGATGTTATAGTTTCACAAGTCAAAAGTAAGTCAAGAGAAACCATTATATATTACATTTTGTAAAACTGATCTTAAAATGTTACCTTGAAACCCTCTCTAATACGAGATTTCAAAATAAGAAGCTCATAAAAACTAAAATTCTAAAGATTTTCAAATTTATGTAACTGCCCTGGATTTTTTTGTTTTGTTTTGTTTTGTTTTTTTTTTTTTTTTTTTTTTTTTTTTTAAATCTTTTTTTATGGGGGTTGTGCTCATTTTGTGTGTTTTACTTTCTGTTGTTATTCTTTTTGCAGTTGAATTTGCAGTGTGAAATGTGCAGTGTTGCCTCGTGTGTATTATGATCACATATACAGAAACCATTTAAACCACCAGTTATGATTTTGATTTTCAATAATTAAGTTAGTTTACATTACATTATAGTACTGGGTAATATAAAATTTATGAAATGGTTCCTTGTCTGGAGTGAGATTTTGATGACATGAGTCGCACTTGTTTGTCCACAGATGAGAAGTGTCATATAAATAATAAGGTATATGTGCACCAGCCTCAATCTGATGGTCACAGAGAGACATATACAGTAGTCAACATTTGAAGTGGATCAAAAAAGTTCATCAGAGTTGTTCTAAGACAAGAACGGGTCTTGTTTTGGTTTTAGGACAGCTTTGATGAAAGGATTTGATCCACTTTAAATGTTGACTACTGCATGTGTGTGTGTCTGTGTTTGTATGAACAAGTATATATGCATACAAGTGCATATTTTTCAATTAAAAATAGCGTATAGATTTTATATTGGCTGCTTTTGGTGCTTGACACTTTTTATTGGCCATTTTGTGTTTCAAGAGTAAGGTTCAAGGTTCAGAACAGAAATTAAATGTAAAATGTTTTTATTCTCTAACAACATTACAGTAGAGAAAGACCACTTCTCTTAGTGATCACGTGATGTTTTAGGTAGATGACATGTTTTTTTGGACAGCTGAATGCTGGACTCATGGACAATAATCATGTTGTTTGTATTTGTAAAAAACACATATGGTGCAGAGAACTGGCGTTAGCACGAGCGCTGCTCGCTGTGAGGCGGGAGCGACCGGCCTTACAAACATTTATGTCACAATTTTTGATTTTCTTAACGCAATCATGCACATAACTGGATGATGACAGGTGTCAGTGATCGGCGCTGCTGCTGCTGCTGTGGTGTTTTGTCTGTGATTGAATCTGTGTAGCCTTCAATAGATAGGGCGAGGGAGGACACGTACGGGACAAATCAATTAGGCCCAATATACAGGACGTCCCGGCTAATGCAGGACAGCTGGCAACACTATCAACACACAACCCTCACTACCAGCGGATCCGATCATGTTTGGGTGACCCCACTGCTCATGAAGACAACACTCAATCCCACAGCAGCTGAAAACTACAGAGCGCTCTCTCTGCCGCCTGTACGGACTGAAACGCTTGAAAGAGCTGAAAGAGTCCGCTCTCAGCTTTTCTCCAACAGAACAACCTACATGAAAACAGTCTGGCCTCAAAAGCAGATGAAGGAGGGTCATCCAGAGCTCAACCGTGCAAAGACTGAGCTCATCTATCCCTGCAAACCAGTCAGTCGATCACAACATCGGTGTACAGCTCGGGTCTACAACACTAACACTAACCAGCACAGCAAACAACAGTGAGTAGTGTTTGATAGCCACCTGAAGGATTCTTACGTTAGAATGTGGAAACAACAACCTATCCTTGAACATCAGCAAAACTAAGGCCATGGATGTGGACTTGAGAGGCACCATAAACCACTTCATACAGACGGCTCAGAGGTGGAGAGGGTAAACTCCTACACATTACTTTAAGTGCATCAGTAAGGAAGTGGAATATGCTGTCTAAAATCCTAATGAAGTTCTGTTAGTTTACCATTGAAAGTGTGGATCATCAGTGTGGTTCAGAAACAGGACTGTGCAGCACTGTCATTGAGTTTAAGCTGAGAAATCATTCACTCTATCACTCAAAGAATCGTGGGTGAGCACACAGCATCATCAGATCCTAAAGCATCATCCGTCCCATGTAGAGTATGATCACTTCATGCCTCTGCCATCTGTTAGACGTATCAAAGCGCTAAAGTAAAACAACTCAGCTGAGGGACTGTTTTTATCCTCAGGCAGTAAACTGCACTAGTGCGACTCCACAGCGTTCCTCCTGAATATAGCTTTTATGGAGAGGGAAGGACCACTGCATACTACACAGAGACACTTGATATTGACACAGCACACATTTTCAACATGGACATACATACATTTTAATGACATATTGTATCATTTACGCTGCATTTAAATGTAAAGTTTGTAATCATAAACGTGGCAGGTTTTGCTTTACACAGAAGAGAAGTATCTGAAAGAGGGAACAGGTGCACAACGAGCGGTCACGGTGAATGCATGTGCATAACGGAAGCACAAAAACAAAGATGAGAGCAGAGAGAGATACGCCGCCAGAGAAACAGAGCTGATCAGACCAGATGAAGTCTTCAGTAAGGTCCAGGACGTCCTGAGACAGGACCCAACATCTCTCCTGCAGATATAGAAATATCCATGAATTAAAGACACCTTAAAATGACAAGAAATTGTCAGGCTATGTAATTTAATATTTTACACGACTCACTTTGTTCTTTCATCAAGTCATTCCAGACAGACTGGATGTAATGAGATCAGATCTCTGTGTGGAGCACTGACATCTCACTGGATTATTACCATTAATGGCAAAATGAACATTTGGAGATGTAAACTTATTAACGCATTACAAGTAATGTGAGTTACCTAATATTATTCTTTTTCCAAGTAACTAGTAAAGTAACGCATTCATTTTTAATTGACAAGAAAGTATCTGAGTTACTTTTTTAAAATAAGTAACACCAGTTACTTTCCCCCCCATTTATTGATTAAAAGCTCTCCTGTCCCCATGTTGAGAGAAATCGGGAGTAAGATGTTAGTTCAAGAATAAATGTGAACGTGCATTAATTGATCTCACTCACAAAAAACAGATTCAGTTCCTCAAAATGAATAAAAACTGTGAAATTCAACTCAGAATATGATGCAAACCTGCAATAATTAAATATGTTAAATAAAACAAATATTCTTTATGCATTTAATCCCATTTTATTAACCAGTGTCTTTGCTGCCGATCTTTGATGATCCATTTCAACCATACTAATAAGCAAAAATTACTCAAGATAATCTAACATTTGATTTTCTTTTTTTATTGCTGAAGAGTTGACATTTGTTTCTTCTGCGGTCTACTGTACAGACATGAATTTACTTTTCTCAAAGCCTGAGGCTTTTGGTGTGAAAAGGCTTTTACATTTGCCAAAAATAGAACTTTTTATATTAAAAACAAACAAGCAAGCCCTGCCCAGATTTAAAAAGTAACGCAAAAGTAAAGTGACGCATTACTTTCCATAAAAAGTAACTAAGTATCATAACTTGATAATATGCTCAGTTCAAAAATACAGCTAAAGAAATCTAGCCCATGAAACCACATGACAATAAAACGTGATTTTTGACACGTGACAATATTGTGACAATATTCTGATCCCGCTGAAACTGTGAAACAAGCTTCTAGTTAGAGCCCTGATCAGACTACAGTGAGCTCTGTGTGGTGTTCAGAAGATGACAGGCAGGTGAGTTTGATTCGGGCTGGAGCTCATCTCTGCAGGACCAGAGCAGAGAAACCCTATGGATAAAGACTAAACAATGGATACATATCTCAGAGTCTGTTTTGTCCCATGATGGACCTTAACCAGGTGCAGAGTCCTGGAATTGTTAAAATAATCTGAATGACCTTTTTTGATGGTGAAAACATGTCTGATCAGAAAGACTGAAAATGCTGACCATGCCAGCGATGGCGTCACTCTTGGGGAATCTTACGCATGAGGAACGGTTTAGCCACCATAACCTCCTCTGACTTTCTCTCAGACACTTCTGCTGGCTGTTCATCGGTGCGTTCGCACCTCAAAATGTCATGTATTCAACTGCCTGAGCAAGGTCTGCATCTTCCCTTTGTCAGGATGTGTGTAGACCCTTAGAAACTGAGAGAAAGAAACTGAAGTGGATGGGATGAGAAGATGTATGGAGGAGAATTTGTCATGACTGGATGACTTGGTCAAAAGTCACACCAGCCGCCGCTCGTCTCATCCTCACCGCCGCTCCATCACGTTACATCATCCCATCCACTGAGTGCCGTCCGGTTCAGTGCTTACGGATTCAGCATCAGATTGATTTACTCTCCTCTAACCCTAACAAACACAGACAGACTCTGCTCAACAACACTGTCTCATCTGCAAACACCACAAACATCCCTTAAACTTGTATTGCTCTAATGTTGCTTGTTGTCTCTTCTCAGGTGTGTGTTTGTAGGAACGGGTCAAGTTTATTAACGAACTCCATGCATTTCATGAAGTTGCTCTGGTTGTGCCTCTTCTCTCTTTCACTGTGTCCACAGAGAGATGGATTCCTTCTTTTACTATGAACATGATAACTGAAACTGAAACAAGAGATTCTCTTCTTTCTTTTATGTCTGCCTCATTATTTGCCTAAAGCTGACACTTCCATGAACTGAACTGATTCTGTAACATCTCCATGGTTTTACACTAGCCGTATGTGCTGCTGGTTGACCATGTTCCCCAAATAAGATAAATAATAAAGAATAAATAATTCTTCTTCTGGTTTGTAAATCCACTTCTAACACACGTACTGTGTTTGACTTTATTACCAAAAGTTTAACACGTGAAACAAAGCGCTGCATCTCTTTCACAGGATACTCTCTGAAACCAGCTGCGGCTCAAATCCGTCTCGTAGGTGTGTGGAGTGAATATCACTGTCTCCACCCTCAACATCGAGAGGTGAGGTGCGACCCTTGAGCAAGGCACCAAACCCCCAACGGTTTGCTGGTGGCTGTCCACTGCTCGGGGTGTGTGTTCATTGTGTGTGTGTTCACTGCTCACTGCTGTGTGTGTGTGTGCACTTGGAAGGGTGAAATGTAGAGCACGAATTCTGAGATGGGTCACCATACTTCTTCTCCATTACCTCCTTTCCTTTCCCTTTTTTTAAATAAGAAAAACAGACAAACCAACAACTTGCCCTATGACAGAAAACCAGTGCTGGACTGGTAATCTGGTATACCGGGCATTTTCCTGGTGGGCCATCGCACTTTTGGGCCGGTATATTCAACATCTATATGCTAGTGTTCTGATACACACTGACAAAACTAACTTTATAAAGATATGCACATTTCAAATTCATAGTCTCACTCTTCAATCAAGGCAGATCAGACTGACACTGATGACTCAACTACCATACAGGATCTCATCGTCTGAATTTCTCTTCCTCAGGTATGAACAGAATATTGAGCTGAGACTAAACAAACACCTGTGTATCCAAACAGCACTCATCAGAGCGTTTCAAACGTTTCTTTATATTCTGATTCATTCCTTTAATCTGAAATACTGCACACTAGAATCCAATGGAGATATGCTCTCATTAGCAACACAGGCACAGTGTAAAATATATACATGACTATACGAATACATCCCACGTGCACACTGGCATTGGACCGCTAGTTTCCTTTCCTCAGATACGACACTATATCATGTGTGATCATCTGACTGCAGGTCACACATCCACGGGGAAAGATGAAAAGCTCATGTGACGGGGGGGATTTCATTTCAGCTAAAAAACCTAAACCCTATTTAAAAACACCATTTGACTTCAGAACGATGGGAGTGGAAGAGCTAAAATGCAACTTCTTCCCTGTTTTGGCTGAAAAAATAAAGTCATCCCTGCGTCACTCTGTTGGACCGGCTCTTCGTGCCCAGAGATGCTGCAGTTACATACAGCTGTGACTTGGTGGCGCTCACACAGAGAAGAAGAGGCTGTAACAGCAGCAGAGACCACACTGAGCTGCTGCTGAACCACATACAGCACGTACATCTGGACATCATCTGGCAGTTTGAACACAGAAATACTGCTTGGCTTCCTTTACACACCTTAGTCATGGTAGATTCATGTTTATTCTTAGACAAGAATGAAATCGAGTCTGTGACAGACAGAAATACTGTGTGTTCAGTGGATTGTGCAACAACATACTGGTTATTCAGCTGACGAAACGTCTTTCAGAAAAACTTTAAGTTGTGAGTTGTGAAATTGACACATGATCTATGAGCTCGTTCTAGAGCACATGCCACTGTATATATATCCTGTAAATCAGCTGCTCACAGCTGCAGTTTCATCCCTGTTTCATTCAGGATGGCATCACCCCTGCACTACTATGTGGACCGTCATCAGCGCAGTAACCCCAGGTATTTCTGCCTTTCTTATGAGCGCCTCTACTGACAGAGAGAGAATATACGTGTTCATTCACCCCACCTCTTTTTGGCACCGATCAGGGTAAATCACATGCAGACACTGGACAGATATTTTGTGACCAACTTTTCTCTCATCCACAGTTACCGTTTCTTCTAACTCACACACTGTGAAGTGTTTATGTGCGGTTCATCATCAGTGTTTTGACAGCATGAGCAGGAGCTTCATGGCTCCCGTATCACCACATGTACACATCCAGTCTGTGTTTTGATGCTATCAGAGTAAAGGAAGTCACTGAACTCACAAAACTCATTTAATTCAGCTTTTGTCTTCTCAAGATGTTAACTGATGGACTGGAGTGGTGTGGTGTGGATTATTGGTGATGTTTTTATCAGCTGTTTGGACTCTCATTCTGACGGCACCCATTCACTGCAGAGGATCCATTGGTGAGACAGTGATGGAATGACACATCTGATGAACAAACAAACTCTTCCTTATCCTGGATATCCTAATTTTTAGGGGTGAACTGCTCCTGTAATGTGCTGTAATTCTGATGTAACAGGCTGCCCAGAGATGAAGGTGTCCAGTGCTGCTCCTGTAGCGTGAGTATCCGTCAGCATTCAGCTCCAGCACACTGTCCGGACGTTTCTAGTGATACTGAGGATTTTGATTAGCTGGTTTCAGGTTGGAGCAGGAACGGACACCCCTGTATCTCAGAACATCAGCCCGTTTGCTGTAGTTCAGTGTGTGCGAGAGGCTGTAAAACCGCAGGCGCTGCGGCACAGATCTGATCTGAGCTCCTAGAGACGTGTCATCAATAAAACAATGCAGCAGCAGCACACGGCCGTGCCAAACACACACAGCAGCACCGCATCTCTGTTTACCTCACGCTTCCGTCCCAACACCTGCACTAATGCTGTGTAATGTGTGCTAGTACACCAGTGCTGGACTTACATGTGCGCAAACGTCAGGGGGATTGTGGGTAATCAGCTGAATGCTCAGCACAGTGACTCGACACTTTTAGTCGTGGCACAAGTCCAACTCTCGCTGATGCAAACCTCAGACCGACAGAATATTCCCCACAAAACTCACTGACACTCAGCATTACCTCAGTTCAAAACCATGAGCATACACACGATTACTGCAAACTAGTCCTGTCCACATCTCTGTGATGGGTGTGGTTTACATACATCATCATTGAGAACATTATTTCATCCTGAATGAGTCGTTCTGCTGCTGTATCTCGGGTCTGTGGTACACATGCACACGTCACACACGTCTCAGATATGTCAGGCATGCAGGAGCAGCAGAGAATATGAGCGCATGATGGAGGAACACAAGCACATCTGCTCTCTGAGTCACGCCGTTCATTCAGCACTGTGACAGATGAAATCAAATATAGTTGATCAGCTCATCTCCAGCTCACATGGTCAGACATCTCGTCTATCTTTGCTCAGCTAATGAAAATAGCTCAACACTGAACCAAAACGGCATCACAGCGTCTGTCCGGTGCCGCTGAAGCTCTGCTCATCCTGAGCTCACGGCTGAATAAAGGCCTTACGCAGTGTTTGTTCACAAGATGAATGAGCTACAGCTTAGTAATGTTTTGACAACACTCTAGGCTCGTTGTTATATCTGGACTCGTTTAGTGAAGTACACAAGACGCTCGTGTTCAGTCGCCGGTGTAATGCGTGACAGATCAAACAATAAACGCATCTTGTTGAATATGTGAGGTCAGCAAGCCCTAATCCAGCTTTTTGGCATATTACCGTCGGCTAGTGAAGCGCTTCAGAGACCCTGCGAGAGCCCCAGTCCTCACACTTGAGAGCTCTGACAGATGCTCTGCTTATTTTGGTCTGTTATCATAGCGAGCGCGAGGGCCTGAGCTCAGATCAGTACAGAAGAATCTACTGAGACGGGTTTGAGGGGACAAGTCACACAAAAAACACATTTACTCTCCCTCCTGCTGTAGGTGTTGAGATATTTCGAGTGAAACCAGTGAGGTTTAGTGATGTTGGACTCTAAAAAAACAGCTGACGTATTCTTCAGGAGCTCTACTTTTGTGCTGCACAGGTTCATTTAGGTCTGAACGGCTCTGAGAGTCGCTGACGGCAGGATTTTTCACTGAACTCTCTTTAATAATGTGGTTCGCACAGCTCATATTACTAAGAGTCTGAGCGCTGCACTTTCATCACTTTGACTTATTTTGAGCAACTGTTTCACGATAGACTATAATATGCAGTCTGTCAATCATCCTGACTGTCACAACCAGGACATGTGTTTCTTATAAGAGCAGATTTATTCATGTTTGATAATCATAGAAAATCACTATGAATGTGTCATTTTAAGCAAATTAGGTACTTAAGGGAATAGCTCATTCACTCCCTTGTTCCCAGCAGCACACACGTGTGTGTGCTTTTGGTTTCTATATCCTGGTGGGGACTTAAACCTGAATACACACATACTAATGGGGACTCGTGTCACGATGGGGACCTAAATTGAGGTCTCCATGGGTACAAAAGCTTATAAATCCTACAGAATGAGATTTTTTGAGAAAGTAAAACTGCAGAAAGTTTTCTGTAAGGGTTAGGTTTAGGGGTAGGGTTAGGGTAAGGGGATAGAAAATACAGTGTGGACAGTATAAAAACCATTGCACCTATGGAGAGTCCCCACAAAGATAATAAACCAGACTGTGTGTGTGTGTGTGTGTGTGAGTGACAGGGACAGCAGCGCTCAGTAACCCAAGAGCATCTGCCATGTGAGCACGCTGATGGATGCAGATGTTTATGAGATGTGCTGCTCACTACTGGAGTATATATTGGAGTATATAAACTGCTCAAGACAAATCACCAACATTCATAGATCAGACTGTACATGTGCATATTTCTACACGTATGTGGACGGCATGTGCACGTATTTGAAACATGACCTGCGAGATATATGTGTAGCACATGTGGGATATACTTACATTTATATATAGTTCGGTCTATGCAGCACAACATACTACACCAAACATATATACACAACTTCACAGCAACTCTTTCTTTTTTATTTAACATCAAACAAACAATACAACAGAGAGAAAAAAATAAAATCTCAAGTATGAGTCTTCACAACTATCTGTTCAGATTGTATGAGCATCCTGTTTGGTTTTAGTATGTACAGAAAACACCATTTATGTGTGTGTGTGTGTGTGTGTGTGTGTGTTTACTGTGGTGCAAGTTTATGAGGTTAATGTCTAATCTAAAGCACACTGATCGAGCACATCACAAAGAGGCAGCATGAGAAAGAGGCGCAGACGAAACAGCGATGGGCGGGGCTTAGCGCTCTTCTGCCTCTCGATTGGCCACTCGTTACATCATTCAACCGTGGTGTTGACTGATTGGTGCAACAATTCTAGTCAATATTCCGCTTAGTCACTTCGGCGGAGTCTGTGAACTTTCAGCAGTCTCGGGGTTCGTCGGCTTTTCTCCTCTCAGAGAGAAACACAGCGATCGGCTCTTCTGCGGGTCACAGTCTGCTCTCACTCACGACACGACACACTGGAATATCCAGCACAGATTCCAGATGGAAGAAGCAGATAAAGTTTCCTCCAGCGCACCTGATGGAGCTCCGCACGATACTGCCGTGAATGAAGCCGCTGCGCCGGCAGACGAGACGCTGCGGAACGCGGAGAATTTACTGGAGAAGAACAAGACTACCGCACAGACGACTGAGGTAACTAGTGCTCCACAGATGACTGAGATACCTAATGCTCCACGGATAACTGAAAAAACTAGTACTCCACAGACCATTGAGATAACTAGTGCTCCACAGATGACTGAAGAAACTAGTACTACACAGACCACTGAGATAACTAGTGCTCCACAAATAACTGAAAAAATGAGTACTACACAGACGACTGAGATAACTAGTGCTGCACAGACCATTGAGATAACTAGTACTCCACAGATGACTGAAGAAACTAGTACTACACAGACCACTGAGATAAATAGTGCTCCACAAATAACTGAAAAAATGAGTACTACACAGACGACTGAGGTAACTAGTGCTCCACAGATGACTGTGATAACTAGTGCTCCACAGACCATTGAGATAACTAGTGCTCCACAGATGACTGAGATACCTAATGCTCCACAAATAACTGGAAAAATGAGTACTACACAGATAACTGGAAAAATGAGTACTACACAGATGACTGAAGAAACTAGTACTACACAGACCACTGAGATAACTAGTGCTCCACAAATAACTGAAAAAATGAGTACTACACAGACGACTGAGATAACTAGTGCTCCACAGATGACTGTGATAACTAGTGCTCCACAGACCACTGAGATAACTAGTGCTCCACAGATGACTGTGATAACTAGTGCTCCACAGACCACTGAGATAACTAGTGCTCCACAGATGACTGTGATAACTAGTACTACACAGATAACTGAAGAAACTAGTACTCCACAGACCACTGAGATAACTAGTACTCCACAGACGACTGAGATAACTAGTGCTCCACAGACCACTGAGATAACTAGTGCTCCACAGACCACTGAGATAACTAGTGCTCCACAGACCACTGAGATAACTAGTGCTCCACAGACCACTGAGATAACTAGTATTCAACAGACAACTGAAGAAACTAGTGCTTCACAGATCGCTGAGGTAACTAGTACTTTACAGATGACTGAGATAATTAGTACTACACAGATACCTGAAGAAACTAGCACTCCTCAGATGACTGAAGAAACGATGACTCCTCAAAAACCTGAAGAAGCCAGTGCTCCCCAGATAACTGAAGAAAGAGTCACTACACAGATCGCTGAAATAAGCAGCACGTCGCAGATAACTGAGGAAACTAGTTCTCCAGAAGCAGCTGAAGAAAGCGTTACTGCTCCTGCTAGTGAAGAGCCCGAGACTCCAGCTGAAGCAAAGCCTGTGACTCCAGCAGCAGAAGAAGCACCATCATCTTCAGTGGCAGCTGAAGCATCTTCATCATCTTCATCATCATCATCTTCAGTGAGGGAGGAGAGCGTGACTGCGGTGATGGAGAGCGCCAGTGCTCCTCAAGCTCCTCAGGAGGAGGAGGAGGCTCCTCACACAGAGCCGGAGAGCAGCACACAGATCGCGTCTGAGGACCGAGAGCAGGAGAAAGAGCCGCACACTCTTCATCCATCACCATCCCGTGAGTACGGCGCTGTTTTCCGCCTTCTTTGTGCGGTGCTGCTCGGGCGGGTTCTGATGCGGCTTTTGTCATCGCCTCTTTCTGAAATCGCAGCGAGCGGACAGAGATGCCGAGATCGTCTGATCGACCTTATGTCAGATGCTTGAGTGTCGCGGTGGTAGTGGTTTGCTGTTGCGGAAACGTGGCGTGAGACGGCATTATTGTGTGAATGTTGAGGCGGCATTATGGTGAATTTGGTCGACGCGGCCCGCCCGACTCACGAGACAAAGACACGCAGCGCGACAGGACGCTTCGCGAGGACGAGCAGCCTTACAGTCGCGTGCGTGTGAATATATGAGGCTTTAGATGTATTTGTCTGACTAATGAGGCCTTTTATACGGTTATTTAAAATCTCCATGTATGTGTGTCTTTAGATGTGAGGGTGGGACTGCTGTATGTAGAGACAGCATTCGACAGATGTGTTTACATATACAGATATATACATCATCATCATTCAGCAGGCATTGCTATATATTTGAAGAATTCAGTCAATCATAACTGATTGTTCAGACGTGTATGATGTTGCTGATGCTGTATTATGTAGCTGTTCATCAGAGATTCATTGACTGCGGCTGATTAAGAGTTTGTTCTCATGTTCTCAGAGTTCCTGTAGGTGTTGTCGGTCATAGGTCAGTTCTCACGAATCCAAACTGTCTGTTTCTGCAGCACCTCAGACTAATGTTCATCCGTCTGTAACACTCTCGTCTAATCATTCAATATCATTGCGCCGTGCTGCTCAGATCCAGCCTGCTTTCTTCTGTCAGGACAGAGGCTTCTTCTCCACATATGCTGCTGTTTCTTAGGAATTATATAACGCAAGGTTTTGTGAGTAGATTACAGTAATGACTGCTGGAGATGTCACTGTGATTATTAATTACGATCATCACAATTTACATTGAATGATGTTTTGAATAGCTTTGAAGCAAAGCTATTTTTTTTTCATTGTTTGAAGCAACTGCATGCCACATTTTTATATGTAGTTTTTTCTTTAAATATAAAAAAGTAAAAAAAAACAAAAAAAAAACCTTAAGATACCCTATAGGTAAAACACACAAACTCTCTGACGCACACACCCACATCTTAAGCAAGAAGAATAATGTAAGTGGATTTATTTTTATTTATTTATTTATTTTTTGTAATTGTGCCTTTGAACGATCACATAATTGTGGCATCTGTAATTGTAATCATGATTAGACATTCGATTAATTGTGCAGCCGTTATACAGTGGATGATACTGCTGTCAGATGTTACTGGAGTGAAACTAAGGAAATAAGTTCATCCAAAAAATGGAAATGTGCTGTTCATTCACTCATCCGCAGCCCTTCCAAGATGGAGGTGACTGTTTTTCTTGAGTAGAGGAGTAAAGGAGTTTTTTAGCTGAAACTGCGGTTCTTGGTGAGACTCATAAAATGCAAGTCAGCAGCTGCTCGTCTTTGAGAATAAAGGAGAGCGTATCAGGCGACACAAAACGACTCCCCTTGGCTCCTGATGATATATTGAGCTCTAATGAAGTGAAATGATCACTGAACATAATAACAGTGCTGAATAGTGATTAATAGATGCCCAGTGAAGAGTGCAACCCATAATGAATGAACATGAATGAATGCACTGAAAGTCAGATGTTTCTCACGGACACATCAGAACATGAGAGAAGATGAGATCAGGAGCAGATGAGGTCAGACGACAGCACAACCTGACTGAACACAGCGAACTCTCTGTCTCCCCATGTCTGTCCAGTCCTGGACCTGAGAATTCATTCTTAAATGACCTGCCTGGTTAAATATTAGCTAATTGCATGGTGAAAATGAGCGCACGGTGAGCAGCAGCTCTATTACTGGTGATGCTGCACTGGTGTGAAATCTATGACATCATCACCTAGTGATCGTCACATGACAGCAGCAGCGGTGCTCAGGGCTGATTTATAGATCAGCTCATACTGACATTAGCATTGCTTCATCAAACGAAGCCACGGCACAAACATCACATGTGTCTGAGACACACACACACACACAGAGGAAGAGCGGTAACGTGAGATATCATAGAGCTCAGGGTGATGCAGCAGGATGGACGACAAACTCAATTAGAGCTGATCTCAAACCTGTTTAGTCCTCCATGCAGGAAATGTCTGTGATTCAGCATGTACTTCCTGTTTGAGTGTGAAGTGTGCTGTATTGATCTGGACGCACCTCACGTCACCTGACTGTAGTGGAGAGGCTGTTCTCCTGCTGTCGTCTGTGTGTGTGTGTGTGATTTAGGACAGCTGTTGTCTAAATACAGACTGAGATGTCTTCATGCTTGTTTCCATCAGGGTGGAACAATCTTAAGTGAGTGTTGAGTGACGCTCGGCTTCTGTTTCCTTGTGAGATCCAGATCAACACATGAGACCGTAACACTTTATTCTGATAGTCCACCTCAGTTATTATACTGATTATCAGAAACTCACGTCAACCTATTCTACTAACCCTAACCTAAGAGTTTACTAGTACTCTAATGAGAGTTGGTTAACATGTAGCTGTAAAGTTACTTAATATGGAATTAAAGGCATGAAGATCATGTCAGCAGCACCTGATTTACTTACTATTATTAGCTGGAGGAAACGAATACCATCACAATATTACTATTGCATTTCACTAGTAAGTGTTACTAATAGCTACTAATGATGTTTAGTGTCATGGAAATGCACAGTAATACAGATATATATATGTATTCTGCTGGTGAGATCAGACTCTACAGCCTTGATTATATTTGCTCTTATTAAACTCAGTCTCTGCTCTTCCGTAATCTCATTTGTACCACAGATTAAACCATGTATTGCTCATCACTACCAGAGTGAAAAGTAACCATAGAGCTTATGACTAAATGCTTTTTTAAAACACTCCGGTATTTGTTATGAAAAACTGCAGTTTAAACATATTTATGATAAATATGAATGCAAAACACTGATGTCAACTTTATTTTGTGCTGTAACTTCAGTTTACTGTAATTATATTCCCTTACTTCTGAGTCAGTATCTGTGCGGGGTCAGAGCGGGCGCTTTCACAGACGGTCCAGACTAACCAGACTGAGCCGATTTAACCTAAAGAAACGTGCGCTGGCTAATCTCAAAATATGTCCGTGCCATGGATTTGTCTCAAGATGTACGCCAGTAGTGGCATGTTTATAAAAATGATTTAAATATCCTAATTAAACTATGGCCTAATCCTGGTTTAATTTAAGCCCTGTCTGTGAATCCAGATTGAGATGTGTTTACTGCGTAACTACAGCTGTGATCTGAACACACTCACTCCTGATCCATAGATCAGTGCATATGAAGACCAGTGACATGAGTAGATGCAGACGTCACTCTCTAGATCAAAACAACACATGATGCTGCTGGACTGCAGTGACCGAGGGCGGATTGTGTATCTGATGTGACGGATGTGTTCACAGATCACCTTCATCCGCCCGCCGTCACATGAGCGCAGTCAGTCTGTTTGTGACTCTCGCTGGATGAGGAATAAATCTCTTGGTTGGAGAGGATTGGCAGCTAGTTAGAGGTTTCTGTTGAGTATTAACAGCACTGCAAGCTCATGTGTCGTGCTTTATTTATTTATTTGTTTGTTTATTGTCAGTTTGTTTGTTTTCCAGGGTGTCCATATCACAAGTGCATTTAGCAGTTGCTTTGATAATCAGTAAATCTGTTGATTTATTTCTTTGATTAATCACCTTTATTTAAAAATGTTTCACATATCAAGAAGTTTCACACAGTCAATAAAATGTTCATATAGTGTATAAACATTATATTAAGGCAAAAAAATGTTAAAGGGTCGTGAAATGCATTTTCAGATCGTTGTATTATCTTTGTAGAATTTAGCGTAGTGTGGACGATTTTTGCACCTTTTCCCATCCCCATTTTCACTGTCGAAACCTTCAGTTAGAAACTCATGTAAACGTCCACTGCTTCATCACAGCGTATCCTCATCCTCCTGCGCAGCACACGTGTGATGAGTGTTTGATGCGGACAGTGCCGTAATACAGCCAAATATGAGTCTGATTAAAATTAAGCAATGCAACCACAATGACCATGTAGCACTGCACAACATCCTGAGCTGTTTATTGTTCATGTAATGAAGTGTGAGAGAGTGGCGTAATTGTGCATCCTTCACATTTAATTGTGAAACCGCACTCTTCCTGCTGTCAGAGAAAATCCTCTCGTGGGAGATACAGTAATATGTGTGTGTGTGTCTGTAAATATCATATACTGTTATAATAATAATAAATGACCGCACATGAGATCAGCTCCAGTCTCATCAGATGAGGTGTGTTTCAGATGAACAAACTCCTGCTGCTCACAGTCACTCTCAGGAGCTGTTTATCTTTGAAAGGATGTTTAAAGATTTACTTCATAAAATATATTGGTGCATATTTGGGCCTTTAATATTTGCATTGACTAACTGTGCCCTCACTACTGTCCTCATGTTGATTCCACATTGATTTGGATATTCATTGTGACAATTCTGTTTGTATATTTTATTATAATGTTGGATGCAATTGATTATAGAATCTGTGATTTGTAATTTTTTTTCAGTCAGCTGTTAAGCAAAAAAAAACTTTTCTGTTTTTTGAAGTTTGTGAAATAGGATTGACTGTAGAGTCGCTGTCATTCCAGACACACAGGCCTTACATTGACCTGAAGAACAGCACTGAAGCGGTTTGTGAGTGATCTGCTCTGCTCCATTTATGTGGATTATAAGATATTGTTCTGTTCTGCTTCAGAAGGAGCGTCAGTGCTGTTATTCAGGTGTGGTTAAATAACCTTTGACATGACGTGATTCACAGTACAGCTGATTTTATTCTGTATAGATTATTAACAGAATAGCATGTGGTGGCATTGTCACCATTTTAATGAATGACCTGTATTTAAGATGGTATTGTTTTTGAATTGTTTTTAATGCATACAAGAAAAAACGGCTCCTCGTAAACTCCTGAAGCAGCCCGTGACGCTGGCGTTTGTCACGCTGGTCTTGAATGTTCACAGAGTGAGTGTTGAGAGACTGACACTGACTCATTGTCTGAATCAGAGCTGAGCAGCCCCTGTAAAACTGTAAAAGATCTCCTGTAAAACTCTTACAGGGTGACTAGGGTTCGAGTCAGTGTTGTGTGTGTAACTGCTCTCCGTCATTGTTTTTCAGATGAACCTGAACCTCCTGCTGCTCCTGCCGTCGCTCCTGCCCTCCTTCAGTTTCCATCAGGTACGTTTCGTCTTTCCTGGTGTGCTGGTGTTGTTTTCGTCTCTGTCGTGTTGCCGTTTGATTATTGTTTGCATTTCAGGGTGACGTTTGACCCGTGCGGTGTGATGTACATGTAAAGTTAACAGCTGAAGTAACCGAATCAGTTCAAGAAGTGACAGACATGCTTGATTTTCCCTGATCTGCACTAGAGCTGTCATGATGCCAGGACTCAATACAGTACCAGTGAACCTTGTTGATTTTTCAGTCATATTAATACCACTATAAAAACTGAAATGCTGTTAAACACATTCCATTATTTGGAACTCCAATAAAGTGAATCAGTACAACCTTACTGACATTCACGAGTCACGCCTTCACTAAAATACCACTGGTTAAAGCACCCAAGTACCAAACTCACTCTGTGTAGCCGATACCATGGTAAAACTGCGGTGATCTGTGGTATTTGGTATTGAAACACTGGTATTGACAGCCCTAATGCAGAGTGAGTCTTGCTGCAGAATGTGTCGTGGCCCAGAGCGGCTCCGATGATTGATGACGTTAGTCTTGATTTGTGCCGCTTTGCTCTTTGTCTGCTCAGATGGTGGATTGTTCTGCCTTCATACTGACTTTCCTTTGTAGCGAGAGAAGTCTGGTCTCCTTCAAGTCTGTGATGCTTTGCATCAGTTAATCTTTACAGCAAGCCTCAGTCATCATATTTCATTCTTTCAGAGCAGATATGGATAAATAGTTTTTAGAGAGAGCAGCAGATGCTTTCACTGAAGAAGAAATGGTCTAGAAACATAATCAAACTCTTGGAAAAACAGAATTTTCATGTATTATGATTACGTTTAGTTTGAAGTTAGTGAAGCCTCACGGGATCATCCGTGTCCCAGACTCTGGTTAACCTCAGCTCATGTCTCACTCTGATCCCGCAGACCGCTGCGATTCTCCATCCGTAGTCTCACAGGTCAGCGCTAGTCTCGCTATGGATTCGTCGGGAGGTAAGGACTCGGCAGCGTTCGACCCGGATGTGCTGAGCCAGTCGGACGACGACTTCATGTTCGAAACCAAAAAGAGTCCATTCCAGGCGTTTTCCCCCGTGAGCGACGGCCTCGAGGAAGCCACCGCTGCCAGGAGATCTGTGGAGGTGTCTGAGAGTCCGTCTCCAGACCTGGTGCAGGACGCGTACGATGAAGGCCACGTGCAGTCAGAGGAGCTCAGGCCGGAGACCGATGCGGACGCGCCGCTTTCCCTTTCGTACGCTCCTTCCGACCTTTTCTCAAACGTCAACGCCGCGTCCGACGACCGACCGACGTGTCTCCCAGATATTCTCAAATCTTCTCCGCTGAACCCCGACAAAGTGGACTCGGGCTCGTCAGAAGGAAGCCCCGATTTCAGCCCGGTTCACAGAAGTGCGGACGATTCCCCAAATTCCCCGTTCCCCGCTATCAATCCGTTTGGATTCGACTCCAAGATCTTACTGCTGAAGGAGATGGCCGATGAGACGGAGGCCAGAGCTGTGGAGAAGGCCAAGCTGGAAGTGGAGAACATCGACGAGCAAAGTTTCACCGCTTTCGATCTTGTGAAAGAGACGGACGTGCCTCTGAAGAGTGACGGCCTCCCGAAGGACAAAGATGGAGCCGAGGAGCTCAGCCAGACTTCAGTTCAGACGGCCGACAGATTCGAGTGTCTCGGCTTCCCCGGAGGAAACGTTCGAGAGCCGTCTGATTCCGAGAGTCCGTCTGCGGACTCCTTCTCCCCGGTGCTGGACGCGGTCCCGCAGGAAACGTCGAGCTTCGGCGCGGAGCAGGAGCGAGGAGCCGTCGGGGAGGAGCTGGACGCCGCCGAGGAGGTGTCGGAGCATGAGGTCTCGTCTGAAGAGTTCGAGTTTGTGGAGCGGCCACCGCGAGGAGCCGCCGAAGAGTTCCTGGAAATGCAGGACAGCCTGGCATTCGTCAAAGCGTCAGAAATGCCGCAGGACGAAGACAGATCTCCTAAACCGGAGCCTCAGGAGGCGGCAGATCAAACGGCTGCAACCGAAGACGCAGAAAATCAAAGCTCTTACCATCTCCTCACCCAGGCGTCAGACAAACCTTCCAAAGCAGGCCTGGAGTCTGATTTCCAGGAAATTTCCCCAGCTCCTGTAATCCATCCTCCAGTGGATGAAACGGGAGCTGAGAAGACGGAAGCTGAAGTGGTCACGTGTGATCTGAGCGCAGCAGCAGGTAAATTCAGCACGGACCGCCGTCTTCATCGGAACTTCTCATTTACCCATCGTTTTCTGTCCGTGTACCTTCATCATTTGTGTTTTGTCATTTATTCCCCTCATCGTTCATGTGTCCCTCGTGCATCTCACCTTTGGCACGGCATGATGTTGCATTACGATTGCGTTTGCATGATCACCTTTCCCTTGATTTCAGCGTCTCACAACTGCAGCCCCATATAACAATGTGATTGGTTTATGATTGACTACTTGCTGTCATGTTTGAATCAGGATTATCTCAGATATAAGTAAATGTGAACAGTTTGTAGTGGCAGAGTATGGAGGTTTTCAGCACGTTTCTCAGCCGTGATGAAGCAACGCAGCAGGTGTGCTGTAGGTCAGGAACTGGATCACTGTGTTTACAGAGCACTAACGCTGCTCATTTGTGTATCTGAATCAGGCTGGACTTTATGCTCTTGAGTGTCAGGACTGATGTGCGGTGAGGGCGTGCAGGTCGGCTGAGCGGGAATGTCTGCGTTTATGGTGTGGAGATAGATTCGTAAGTGCGGTTTGTGTAGGCGGTGGCCGAGAGGAGCCGCGTGTTTCACTTTCGAGCGCTGCGTTTATCTCGTGTGTAGGAGACGCGACTCCCTCCTCCTCCTCCCCCTCCCCCTCCAGCTCCACCCGCCGCTATAAGCGCTGGTCTTCCTGTCGGCTCTGATAGCCTGCAGTCTCCAGTCACATCCACACGGCAGACATGGACGAGGCGCTCGAACGGCCTGCAGCGCACTGGAAACACAAGGGTAGACTCTTATCGCACACACTAGCTCTCTCACTAGGTTTATGACGCTTGAGTGTTTTTCCTTTTAGTTGTGCTGTGGATGTTTGCAGACGTGTGATGTTGGACTTAAATGCGCAGATGAGCTGCTGGTTGAGATGTGTTTGAATGCAAATCTTTAGCTGAACGTGCTGCTGTGACAGAGCTGACCTTTGCTCCGGGAGAGTGTCAGTATCGCGCAGATAATCTGGCCAAAGGTTCTGGGTGCGGTGGGTGAAAAGCAGTCGTAGTTTAATGATTTGCTGCTGTGTCTTGCAAAATGAGGCGGCCTAGAAGCAGAAACGTCGCTCACCTTGCGTGTGTTGACTCCAGCCGTGTTTCTCAGCGTGGTTTGAAACAGATCTGGAGTCCTTCACACGTGTCTTGCGTGCTGTCGCAGGAGATGCGTGTGATGAGAGAGATTCACTCCATGAAATGCCCGTTTAATGATGATGAAATCAAACTGTTTAATTACTGTATTCAATTAGCATGATGTTAACAGAGGCATTATACTGTCAAGAAATATGGCAATGTCATGGTGCTTTTCTGTAAGGGTTACACTGTTTGAAGGAGTTTTCATATTATTTGATAGCATAGTAATTGGTATTTTGGAAGAAATTCTGGTTATAGTGAAGTTTGAAATGGTGGGAGATTTCAGTCTTCTGTTATGACAGTATTCCACATTAACTCCCTTACTACACGTGGCCAAGCAATCTCCATAGGACCACTTTCGTTTTGATACATTCGCACAGTCATTGTGAACGTAGTTTTTGCTTTATCATGTATGTTTAGAGGTGAAAAAAAAAAAAAAAAAAAAACAATTAACGATTTTTGGCAAAAGGCTGAAGCATAAAATGTGGGGGGAAACTGACGAGGTTGACTGTGCACTACTAATCAAAAGTTTTTAAACAGGAAGATTTTTAATTTTTTTTTTTTTTAAGAAGACTCCTCATCAAGCCTGCATTTATTTGATCCAAAGTACAGCAAAAAGAGTGAAATTCAAAATATTTTTTACTATTTAAAATAACTCTTTTCTATTTGAATATATTTTAAAATGTATTTATACCGGTGATTAATGATGGAATTTTCAGCATCATTATTCTGGTCCTCAGTGTCACATGATCCTTCAGAGATATTCTGATTTGATGTTCAAAAAAAAAAAAAACTATTATTATTATTAATAATAATAATATTATTTATTATTATTATCAATATTTAAAACAGTTGAGTACACTTTTTTTTAAGCTGTTTTCAGCATAACAACAATAATAATAATAATAATAATAATAAATGTTTTTTGAGCGGCAAATCAGCATATTGGAATGATTTGTGAAGGATCATGTGACTGGAGTAATGATGCTGAAAATTCATCTGAAATCACAGGAATAAATTATGTTTTAAAATATAATATAAAAAGCAGCTATTTTAAATAGTAAAAATATTTTAAATATATATATTTTTTTTACTGTTTTTGCTGTACTTTGGATCAAATAAATGCAGGCTTGGTGAGCAGAAGAGACTTCTTTAAAAAAAAAAAACACTGAACACTTACTGTTCAGAAGCTTTTGACTGTATATGATGACAGGTTTCAGATACATTTTTCCCAAATGTATATAAAACAGCGTGCCACAGATCTGTGTGATGGGAGATGTGCTGCTGAAGATGTTTGTGAGTGTAATAGTAGACTGAGGTGTCATCAGATGTGTGTTTCAGTTGTGTGCGAGTACAGGATCAGACACACTTTTATGGACTGGCATCAGTCGGATCATCTGCTGGTTGATTTATGAGCAGGTTTCAGTGAATCAGAAGTGAGTGTGATCTGAAAGTGGAATCATGATCCACAGCTTGTGCATGTTCAGCATTTCTCATCTCATTGTCTGCTAACGTCCATCCCGTCCCTCGTCGCGTGTCGTCAGGCGTGTTCCCGTGCGGCTGACGTGTGTGTGCTGTGTTTCAGTGCTGGAGCTGCTGTACTGGCGGGATGTGAAGTCCAGCGGGCTGGTGTTCGGCTCCAGCCTCTTCCTCCTGCTCTCCCTCCTCACCTGCAGCATCGTCAGCGTCCTGTCCTACTCCGCGCTGGCCCTGCTGTCCGTCACCATCTCCTTCAGGATTTACAGGGGAGTCCTGCAGGCCATCCAGAAATCTGATGAGGGACATCCATTCAAGTGAGTCCAGAGCAGAAGCACCGTGTGTGTGTGTGTATGTGTGTGTGTTATAAACTTGTCATAGTGTAGTGTGTGTTCAGGTCACGACCCCTACATTAGTTCAGTTTAATAAATATACTAGAGTTGTTGCTCTTTTCTCATTTTCACAGACGGTATCTGGATCAGGAAGTCACTTTGTCTAAAGATGCGGTGCAGAGACACAGTGATGTTGTTCTGAGCTGCGTCAACTGCACGATGAAGGAGCTGCGGCACCTGTTTCTGGTGGAGGACCTGGTCGACTCGCTGAAGGTCTGAACAGCCTTTCTGTATAGTAAATGAGAAATATGTAAACTAACCTAAACATTTAGTAGAAGTTAAAGTAGGTCACGAGAAAAAAAAAAAATTGTATTAACTGAATAGTTCACTGAAAAAATTATGAATCTGTCATCATTTACTCCTCCTTAAAGGAGAAGTCCACTTCAGAACAAAAATTTACAGGTAATGTACTCACCCCATTGTCATCCAAGATCACATGTTCATGTCTTCCTTTCTTCAGTCATAAAGAAATTGTTTTTTGAGGAAAACATTTCAGCATTTTTCTCCATATAATGGACCGATATGGTGCCCTGAGTTTGAACTTCAAAATGTAGTTTAAATGCAGCTTCAGACGATCCCCCTTTTTAATCTCAAACACTCGTCTTGTCTTTCTCTCCCTGAACTCTGTGTATTCTGACTCAAGACAGTTAGGGTATGTCGAAAAATTCCAATCGTATTTTCTCCCTCAACTTCAAAAATCTTTTCAAAATCATCCTACATCGCTGCAGAAGAACAGACACAGTGTTTGTAAAGTGAACATGCAAAGAAGATCAAACACCCTTAACAAAAATGGTAAAAAAGTGATATAGGACGATTTTGAAGTTGAGGGAGAACAAGAGATGGGAGTTTTTCAACATACGCTAACTGACATGAACCAGAACAAAAACAGTTCAGGCAGAGCAAGACAAGACGAGCGTTTGACATTAAAAAGTATATAAATTGTATTAATTTTATGAAAATAATCGATTGTTTCGCTAGATAAGACCCTTCTTCCTCGTTTACAACCGCATTTGTGATCGTTTGAAGCTGCATTTAAACTGCATTTTGGAAGTTCAAACTCGGGGCACCATATCAGTCCATTATATGGAGAAACATCCTGAAATGTTTTCCTCAAAAAACAATTTCTTTATGACTGAAGAAAGAAAGACATGAACATCCTGGATGACAAGGGGGTGACTACATTATATGTGAATCTTTGTTTTGGAAGTGGACTTCTCCTTTGATGTTATTACTAAATTTCTTCTCTTCTCTGGAAGTTAAAAGATGATATTTTGAGATGCAGGTTAGGAGCAACATGAAGTTGAGTAAATAATGATGAAATTTGAAGTTATTTGGTGAACTGTCCCTGTAAGTATCAAAAGTGCATTTCATAAAGCTTTCAGTCAAATATAGTGGAGTAAAAGTGCAATATTTGCCTCTGAAATGTAGTGGAATTTAAGTATCAGGTTGCTTTAAATGCAAATACTGAGGATGTTTTCCAAAGCTGTTAATGAGGTAGAGATTACAGATACAGTTTAATGCATCTCTGTTACGTGTGTGTGGACATTGGCTCAATTTCAGTTCAGTTCAGAGAATCTGAAATTAAATAATGTGTAATAACTTGTGCTAAGCCCTCTTAACCACACTTCCTCATTACATCATCACAAGAAACATCATGACAATCCGTTCAATCTCCTTCACCTTCTTAAATCCATACAACCAAATGCAAAGCAACACCAGCTGAAATTGACTTTGCTCAATATTCATTCACTCAACTGACATGATTTTCCTTGAAACCTCTGAATTATTCCTTACATTCATACGTCGACAAGTGTCATCTTCAGGGGCTGGGCTGCTGTTGCGTCGTCTACCGAACGTGTGCCGTCTTCATCGTCCTTCAATACTTTGCCTGTCTTTACTGCAGAAGTCTCTTACCTCTCGCTCTGCTCTCTGGGCCTCTTATGATTGTTTCTGTCCCACACCCTCCTGCTGTTCACCCGAAACTCATCAAATGAAATCCCAGCAGACGTCAAAGACTCAGTACATCTTCAGATCAATCTTCAGTACAGAGCTGCTCTCTTCACAGTCCTGTCAACCTGTCAGTGTGACCTCCAATTCACAGACTGAGCGTGAGGCTCTCTCTTCAACAATAATTAAACTCCTCAAACCTACCGATAACACCTCCAGCTCAGCATCCATCGCCCTTTCTACTTCTCCATGTATTCAACCTCTGTTCACTGTTCAGCCTGTCTCAGTCTCAGTTTTTCAGAGATGTCCAGCTGTACGGAAGGACTGAGATCCCATCCCATCTTCTGTCCTATCTTGAATCCTCCTTCATCACTGACTCTGTCCCGTCCTGCCAAAGGTCAAATGTGAGTGTGTGTGTGTACTTCCTCCACAGCCGCTCTGTGTGGAGGTGTGCCCCAGGGTTCGGTGCTCAGTCCTCTTCTATTTCTGCTTCACATGCTTCCCCTTGGTAGTATCACATGTCACCGTATTCTGCACTTCCACTGCTGCGCTGATGACGTCCAGCTCTACATCTACAGCAAATATTACATTACCGCTGAAATCCAGTCCTCTCTGTCAATCCAATCACCAGAACCATTTTACAAGTGTCCTGTAACAGAGTGCATAAAGGATAATGTAGTCACATAACTATATTTGATGAGAACAATTATATATTTTTATTGTAAATCGATTGTATTGTAATGTACAATCCCAATAATAATCCTAAACACTGATTTACTCTTTGTTGTTGTGATCTGAAGTGTAGTCATATGCTTGTTGACACACTCGTTCAAGATGTTTTGTCTGTTCTGTAGTTCGCGGTGTTTCTGTGGGTCCTCACGTATGTCGGCGCCTGGTTTAACGGACTCACGCTGCTCATTCTCGGTAAGGACGCTGAGAGTTGATTTCACTTTATTCTATTCATTCGTGCTTCCTTCAGTCATTGTTGTCGTGGGTTGTTGTTCAGTGTTCAGTGGTGTTTTGATGTCTTGTGCTGCAGGTCTGATTGGAGCTTTCAGCGGCCCAGTAGTCTATGAGAAACACCAGGTAATGATCACGGCTGTTTTTCCAGCTAAAATCATGACATGTATGATTGATGAAACTGCAAAAGGTGATTTAATGAATGAATTAGATGGTTTGACATGTAGTGACATGTAAAGAAAAGATATGTAGTGTTTTCTGGAGTGTGTGTGTGTGTGTGATGGTCATGTTGTGTGTGCTCTGCAGACACAGATCGATCAGTTCATTTCCACGCTGAAGAACCGGATGAAGGAAGTGATGGGCCAGTAAGTCAAACTCACTCATCAGGGTTTATGTAGACTGGATTAGACATGCTGGTTCAGTCTTTCTGGTTCAGATCTGATCAATAAGCATTAACTGACCAGTTCAGAATGTTAAATTACTGTTAGACGGGATGAGTGTTTGTGAGGCATTAATAAAACCAGCAGGTGTGTCTTTATGAAGAAAGGGGTTTATTTTTTACACACCACATCAGATGATGAGGATTGACACACGGCCGTGTCGTCACACACCTGAGGTGCTGATGTGAACAGAACATAAAAGAAATCGACCAGCACACACACAGTACATTTCACTGTAATAATGAACCGATTAATCCATTAACGAACAGATCCTCCAGCACCCAGAGCATCAAAACATATGCAATAACTTATTCCCAGACCTCAAACTCAGATCAACAGGTCTGGTCTACTTCAGTCCTCATCATAGCACATCCACTGGTTTTAATGCTAAAGAAGCGTCATGCTGTGGTTCATGCTGTGGTCTGATGCGCAGCCTCTCAGATTCATTTGACATTGATTTCTATAGTGCTTTTTACAATACATTCCAGAGTTATAAATACAGTTATTTATTGTAGTTATATAAAGCATAGTATAGTGTTTATAAAGTATATGTAGTAGATTTTGCGAGCATGTCACATTTAGTTTATTTACTTAGATTTTTCTCTTTAAATAAAATAATAAACAAATAAAGTGTGATAATACTATTATACTTTAAAATAAAAAGGCAGTATTAAACACAAATCAAATTATTTTATAGTAAACTTAAAAATAAAATGCTAATATTTACTTCTATTTATATACAAATTTTCATCATTTTTAAACTTAAAATCAGCAAGCTTTTATTCTGGCGGGTTGCTGGCAAGTATATGCGCTTCCAGGTTTAGCCCTGCCGACTGAGGAACGTGAGCGAATGAAATGTCACAGTTTTGCGTTGTGCTTTGAAAACGGCAGCGTGTATCCTGGATCTTTCAGTTTGAATAGAATAGAAATCAAATACAGTAAAGTTCATCGGTCTAAAATTCTGAACTTATTTACAGAGCACTGTTTTTATTTTGGTCGTGCATGCGGACCTGCGTACAACTTGTGTGCACCCCTGTGTATAGGCTGTATCACAAATAAAGGCAGTTATTATTGGTTTTGGTATTGACATTTTGTTAAGTTACTTGTCAGATTGGGCAAGTAAATTTCTCTTTTACTTGCCCCTACAAAACATTCACTTGTCCTGGACAAGCCTTAATGCCGAGCCCTGCGTATGGTTTTAAAGCAGCTTTTCAGGAGATGCTTGTTTCTACATTATAGTGAGGAGTGACATGTAATCAGAGCCAACAGAGTCAAAGCAACATCCTTATGACACCGTATGTGTGTGTTTTTATGACATATCAGGACACATTTGTGTAATGACATGGGTATGACATAGCTATTACAAGGAGAGGGTGGCTTATGAGGACATTCTGAGTGTCCCCATAATACAAAAGGCTTATAAATCGTACAGAATGAGTTTTTTTGAGAAAGTAAAAATGCGTACAGTCTCCTGTGAGGGCTAGGTTCAGGTGTAGGGCCATAGCAAATATGGTTTGTACAGTATAAAAACTATAGAAGTCTATGGAAAGTCCCCACAATTCATAAAAACAAACCTGTGTGTGTCTTGTCTCAGGATTCAGGCCAAGGTTCCTGGAGCTAAGAAGAAGTCTGAGTGAGTCTGGAGCGGCTCTGATCTCCACACGTCATCTTCATCTCTCTCTCTTTCTCTCTTTCTCTGTCCGTCTGTTTTCTTCACTCTTCGGTTCGTTCACATGACCGCATCTTCATGAAGTTGCTCTGATACTGATTGTGAAACACTGGTTGCAGAATAAATGAAATGTGTTGTTTAATGTCTGAGAAACGTCGTTTTGGTCCTTCAGAGAATGAAATGCACTACAAACCTTTCTTTTTTAAAGAGGGAAGTTGAAGAGTGTCAGTATTGGCGTTTTGTGGTGTTTTAGTTTCTATGACTGTGATTTTACTCGATTGACTGGAGTTTCTCTCTCATACTCTGTCATCTTAGCAACTTTTCTAGACGAGAGTAGATATCGAGACATTTGAGCTCCCCTGCAGGATCATCTCTGGATGAACACGTTTACATGAAGCTTCCTCCGCAGAAGTTATTGTATTTAAATCTATTTATCTCTGGACCGACTCCTAAAAAGCGAGCAGCGTTTGCCATGCCAATAACTGTGAATGAAACGCGTCCCGTCGTCTGAACTCTGTGAATGCATTTTGACATGTTAATGAGAACCAATAAAGCTTCTAGATCACTCTGTCCCCTGCTTGAGATTATTCAGCTCTATTCAGCCAAATGAAGGTCGTTGCACTCGTGCTTTTCACCTCTGTGAATATTATAGTGTCACTTTAGTTAATATGTCAAAGTAGATTTTGTTCTCGTTTTGATTTTACTTTCAGTAGTTGTGTTGAGTTTTTGTCATTTTTATTTGTTTCAAATGGTTTGTAGCCAGTTTTAGTTTTAGAACATTAACTTAATGAGAAAGTTCGCACTGACAACTAGGTGAAATAAAATATTAAAAAATCTTGGAGAAGTCCACTTCCAGAACAAAAATGTACAGATAATGTACTCACCCCCTTGTCATCCAAGGTGTCGTTCATGTCTTTCATGTCTTTCTTTCTTCAGTCATAAAGAAATTATGTTTTTTTGAGGAAAACATTTCAGCATTTTTTCTCCATATAATGGACTGATATGGTGCCCCGAGTTTGAACTTACAAAATACAGTTTAAATGCAGCTTCAAACAATCATGAATCCGGTTGTAAATGATCCCAGATGAGGAAGAAGGGTCTTATCTAGCGAAACGATCGGTTATTTTCATAAAAATAATACAATTTATATACTTTCTAATGTCAAACGCTCGTCTTGTCTTACTCTGCCTGGACTGTTTTTGTTCTGGTTCATGTCAGTTAGTGTATGTCGAAAAACTCCCATCTCATGTTCTCCCTCAACAAAATCATCCTATATCACTGTTTTACCTTTTTTGTTAAGGGTGTTTGATCTTTGCATGTTCACTTTGCAAAGACTGTGTCTGTTCTTCTGCAGTGATGTAGGATGATTTTGAAATGATTTTTAAGTTGAGGGAGAGTTTTTCGACATAACTGTCTTGAGCCACAATACACAGAGTTCAGGGAGAGAAAGACAAGACGTATTTGAGAGTAAAAAGTATTTAAATTGTATTTTTTAATGAAAATAACCAATCGTTTCGCTAGATAAGACCCTTCTTCCTCGGCTGGGATCGTTTACAACCGCATTTGTGATCGTTTGAAGCCGCATTTAAACTGCATTTTGGAAGTTCAAACTCGGCGCACCATATCAGTCCATTATATGGAGAAAAATGCTGAAATGTTTTCCTCAAAAAACACAGTTTCTTTACAACTGAAGAAAGAAAGACATGAACATCTTGGATGACAAGGGGGTGAGTACATTGTCTGTCAGTTGTTGCTCTGGAAGTGGACTTCTTTTTTAACTTTCAGTTAATGTTTAAAGTAACTATATTTTTTTAAGGCACTGTCCATATGAAGCTGTTCAGGCTGAGGTTCCTCACAGGGAGACTGTGATTTGTGTTCCTGTTAGTTATTTTAGTTCTGCACTATTAGTGGACTAGTACACACTAATGGGGACAGCCCATCACTGTCCTCTCTGTGTTTATAACACCAGCATTTTGACTGCAATTGTTGTTCAGTTCCACACACACCTGTACATTTCCTTTTGTAAAGTACATCAGATTTTCCTTCTTTATGTCCTTTGTTCAGTTTTAAACACAACATCTGTAATGTCATATCAAGAAACATCATACTGACAGAATGACTTGAAAGCAAAGACCGATGGCATTTACACAGAAAGACAGCGAAAAAAAGAAAGAAAATGCTGAAAAAGAATTCATTTTTATCAAAGCACCACTGCATCTAAGTGTGGTAACAGTTCAAAGTCAGATAAATATAGTGTTCAGGCAGAGCATTTCTTCTCTAGTAAATGGGGACAAACAGTGATGTTTGATTCATCACCTGGGCAGTGAAACTACACTATCTCACAGTCATGGATATGTCATGAAAATGTGCTGGGCTGCATTTCCCAAAAGCATCGTAAGCCAAAGTTGACTGTAGAACGATTGTCATCTGTGGAGCTACGATCAACTTAGGTTTACGGTTCTTTGGAGAAACGCAGCCCTGGCTGAAATGTTCACATGAAAACTCCCCACGCTCCCAGAATCAGAAACACTGCAAACACAAGCAGTGCAAACAAAGACTGATTTCACAGCACGACACTCATTAGAGCAGGGGAGCCCAACCCTGTTCCTGGAGATCGACCTTCCTGCAGAGTTCAGTTCCAACCCTGATCAAACACACCTGTCTGTAATTATCAAGTGCTCCTTCAGATCCTAATGAGCTGGTTCAGGTGTGTGTGATCAGGGTTGGAGCTGAACTCTGCAGGAAGGTCGATCTCCAGGAACAGGGTTGATCACCCCTGATTTAGAGTATCGTTAGCAGTCGTGCTCATGAGACACAGGTCTGCTACAGCAGCAGCGCTGGGTGATTTCAGTCCTGGACCGCCGCTGTCCTGCAGAGTTCAGCTCCAAACCTAATCAGACCCTTTGAGTTAAACTGCAGGAAGACTCGAGTGCATCTGAAGAGCTTGATGATCTGCTTCAGGTGTGTGTAATTAGGGCTGGAGCTGAACTCTGCAGGACAGCGGCCCTCCAGGATTAGGTTTGGACACCCTGTCTTACATGAAACATGGGATCTTTTGGCTTTGAGGAAAGGACATGTCGTGAAGGAAGAAGGGATCCTGGGACTGGCTGCAGGGAGCGACTGGGAGACGTTCCTGACACGTTCTGGGATGAGAGAGGGTCTCGGCTGATGACGGATCAGTAGGAAACACCCCATCATCAGACACAAAAGAGGACACGGTCCTGTTGACCTGCGTCAGTCAGCAGCTCTTCAGGTTCTGCACAGCTCTGTGTGTCTGTACACCATCAGCTGTGAATCAAGCAGACTGAGCTGCTGAGCATCTAGGGCTCGACTAAGACCAGACCGGACTATTGGACACAGGACTTGGTTTGTCCCAGTGAGGGAACAGGTTTGCTCATGTGTAGTACACACTCACACAACACTAAACACTTACTTTTGTAGAAAGTTTCAGACTTGACTCTCTCTCTCTCTTGAAAACACTTGAATGTTGTTTTCATTTAGATATCGTCGTCTTTTCAGATTATGACTCGCTGATCATAAGCACAGCTTTCCTTTTGATGACCCGCTGATCTTCAGGCCCTTCCTAAAGGAGCAGCTGCACATCTCCTCGCCCTGATTTGCCTGCGGCTCTAGTTTACAAGAGAACAGAGACAGGAGTAGTATCGGTCATGACGTCTAGACAGAGAGTGATGGTGCTGGACAAAGAGTAAACTGAAGGAAGACTGCATCACCTGTGTGCACACTGTCAAAAGGAGCATGTTTTCATATGTGTTCAGCTGCACGTGTACACTAACTAGTGTTCACTTTACAATGTAAATAGACTTTGGGAGCTTTTGAAACAATATCTGTGTCTGAAAGCTACAAAACATACAGAGGAAGGAGGGCAATCCTGTCTACTGAGATCCCTTCATCACAACCCTGCGTTCTGTTTCATTACAGCTGAGCTAGAAAATAAAGACGACGCCTGAAAGTTGGCAGTCGCTGGTCAGTTTGTGTCAAATGTATGTTTCTGACCATCCTTTTCCACTTTTGATGTCATTTCTAGTGAGAAATTAAGTATTAGCTGTGTTATTCCTGGACCCCTCTGTTTTGCTGTAGCTAGTTAATAATAATTTAATAACCTAATTATTTAATAGTCTCTCATTTGCCTGATTTGGCAAACTCTCCATGAAACAAACAAAACAGGTCCTACAAATGAATAAAATAATACACACAGTGAACACACACATTTACTTCTATGAGATCAACTGCATTTAACAGGTTACACTCTCAATAAAACATTCAGCGCTGGTCAGGGTGCCGTAACAGATTAGGACACTTCCAGGGGTCTGATGAGGGACACCGAGACAATGTGCTGTTCAGGGGCCCAGAAACCATAGCGGCGCCCCGCAGCTGTAAAGCTGTTTTTGTGAATAGGTTCGGGACGTGTTTTTGATCCATTTACGCCGTTGTGACCGGCAGGCGGCAGCAGCGCGTGGCGCTTCGAGCGACTCAAAACAGTGAATCATCCTGCGAACATTTGATTCAAAGTTTTTATAAGCTTCTTGACTCCTATTAATCTTGCTCAATAAACGTCACGTTGTTATTATTATTATTATTATGGTTATTGTTGCTGTTGTCGTTGAGGTGGTTGACGTTCATGTGATAGTTGATGAGACGTGCTTTTATTTTGAAGGGTGCGCGCGGTGCCGTGTTCACGTGATCAGTCAGTCCGTTGACTGTCGCTGGTGTCCACGGAGCCGCTCGGCAGAGAAACCAAATAACACATCAGTGAACGCCAGTGTCATCTCGTTTGTTTTCGTTTGTCTGTCGGGAGTGTTTGACAGCGAAAGTGTGATTTGACAGCGCGATGTTTTGATGTGTCTGACATCATCCTGTCTGCTAACGACTGTAGAGACACGGATCAGATCAAATGAACGATTTTAACAGGTTTGACTCATAAGAATGATCGACGGTCTCGTAGACTGAAATATGATACATTTTACACTGTTTTGGTGAAGTCTGTGTGAAGTATCCAGTGTGATTGGTGCAGATATTAGCTTAGCATTAGCTTTAGCCGCAGCCGCTCACGTGACTGTATCTTCATGAACAGACGCTGATGTTTGACAGTGATGGTCACACGCTCCTCCTGAGTCACACACACACATCTGACAGACCACAGCATGGCAAACGTGACGGATCTGCAGAGTAAATACAGTAAACTGGCTCAGGAGTACTCAAAGGTGAGCTCTTCATCATCATCATCATCAGACTTTTATGATACAGAAACTTCTTTTGTCTTTTAACGTTTAAAGTGTGTAAATCATTAAATGTGTTTTGGTGAGCTCAGTAACAGCCTCGTGCTGTGTGAGTGACTGCAGTGCTGTCATATGTGTGTGTGTGTGTGTGTTTGTCAGCTCAGAGCTCAGAATCAGGTGCTGAAGAAGGCCGTGGTGGACGAGCAGACCACCTCCAACTCCCTGAAGGTATCTGCTGATATCTTGCCCGTTCATGCGGTGGAGGTCTGTTGTTGTTGTTGTCGTGTCTTGACGTGTGTGTGTGTGTGTGTGTGTGTGTGTGTGTGTGTGTGTGTGGCAGGATGAGCTGAAGCAGAAGGAGCAGAGCTTACGGAAGGTGGAGCAGGAGATGGACAGCCTGAGCTTCAGGAACCAGCAGCTGACCAAACGCGTGGAGCTGCTGCAGGAGGAACTGCTGCTGTCTGAGAGCAAGAACAAGAAGAGCAAAGTGATCTCACACACACACACACACGCTGACTGTCTGTTGTTCTAACATGGTCCCTCTCCTAAACCTCACTGAAACACATCTGCATATATTACAACGTGGTTTAGAGTGTTTATTAGTCTGTTTTTCTTGCAGTGACTATCGTCTGGTCTCACAGTGTAGCTAATGTTTATTGTTCTGCTGTACACAAACATAATCAGAGTCATTAGCAGTGTTGGGGGTTACGCATTACAAGTAACACGAGTTACGTAATAATATTACTTTTTTCAAATGACTAATAAAGTAACGCATTACTTTTGAATTTCTAAGAAAATATCTGAGTTACTTTTTCAAATAAGTAACGCCATTTACTTTTTTCCCCATTTATTGATCGACAAGACTCCTGTGGGGAAATTGTGAGTAAACATGATGTTACTGTATTCTAAATATGAACACAAAAAACAGATTCAGTTCCTCAAAATGAATAAAAACAGTGAAATGCAAACTCAGAATATGACACAACCCTGCAATAATTAAATATGTTAAATAATACAAACATCCTTTATGTGTTTAATCCCATTTTATTAACCAGTGTCTTTGCTGCTGACCTTCAATGATGCAGTTCAACCATACTAATAAGCAAAAATGACTTTAGATAAACTAACATATGTGCTTCTTCATTTTTTTTTATAGCTGAAGAGTGATCTCCTGCATCAGTGTACTTTTCTTTCAGCCTGTGGTGAATTCATTTCACTTTTGGTGTAAAAGGGTTTTTACATTAGAATTATTTTATATTAAAAACAAAGAAGCAAACCCTGCCCACATTTAAAAAGTAACACAAAAGTAACGCAACACATTACATAAAAAGTAACTAAGTATTGTAATTAGTTACTTTTTCAGGGAGTAACACAAAATTGTAGTGCATTACTTTTAAAAGTAACTTTCCCCAACACTGGACATTACACACACTCACAGCTTTTCTGTCAGAGTTGATGAGACTGAAATGATCCGTTCAGAAGCTCTTTCTCCATCATTCACTGTCCAGGCACAGGATTAGGATTAGTTTTAGAAATCATAGGGACCAAATGAGATGCTCTCATGAGAGCGTGAGGACATTTAATGTGCATCATCACTGATTGTTGGTTTGTGTGTGTTTGTGCAGAATAAAGGCGACTCGCCGTCTCAGGTCAGTCTCCAGACACAGAGCGTGTTTGATGAAGACCTGCAGAAGAAGATCCAGGAGAACGAGCGGCTTCACATCCAGGTGTGTGTGTGTGTGTGTCAAGGTTTTTTTTCGTAAACTTAAAACTAAGACAAAAATGACTGTTCAAAAAATATTTTTGGAAACTGAAATAAAATAAAAACATCAAAATAAATTAAAAACTAAAACGAAACTAAAACTAACTGAAATAAAATAATAATTATCAAAAAAAAAAAATTGTTTTCATAATCACTGCATGCTCACTGTGTGATGGAAAAATATATGAGCTGTGTGTCGGCCGCTTTAGGGAAATACCTGTAAATGACATGTCATGCATGTGTGTTGTTCTGATGGAGAGATGCAAAGCAGTTTAAAGGAGAGTCCTGCACGAGTCCCGTTTGGTAAACCCGCACCCACAATAGCCTGCTAAACGGAACGGCCGACCCGTCATCCGACAGCAGCGCTAATTTAATTCTGTACCCGACCCGTTTGGCATAAAGACCACGACCTGAACCACACCTGCATTAAATCTAGGCTACTGCATCAGTTTGCCAAAATTATTAATTTTCTCATGTAACAAACTAAGATAGACATTCCAAGTTGGAGCTTTGAAGAAAAGTAGACAAGCAGTGCAACAGAAAAAATATGCATCCTTACTGTGATCAATAAAAGCATTTGCCTACATCTTGTGAACAATCTGCCAGTCTGAACAACTGTACATAAACTACACGCTTATAATTCTTCAGTGAATAGAACATATTTAAATATGCCTTTACTGTTAAAGGACATTATCTCTCCTTAAACTCTGCAGTATATATGTGGCTGTTGGTTCTTTATAGCAGCATTAAAAATAAAACATACAAATGAGATCTAGCTAGGCTGCAGAAAGTGAGTAACAAGCGCTCCCTAAACTGTCATTCACTTCAGCTGCAGTCTGAATGGCTAAAACTGAATTTTGAGGCTCCGCCATTATTATTACATTTTATTATTCCCAGTTATGCACATAAAGTGAGCAAAACAACAGTTACAGTATCGTGATTGTTGTTAAATAAGCTAAAAGACTGTATCTAGGCAATACAAACAAACATTCGTATTCAAATTTAATATCACAACACACATTGATCATTCAGTCTCCTGCTTTTAAATATGATAATGTAAGCGCAACTTGTGTAGATTTATGTAAAAAGGCATGACTGCTTGATTTTGGTGTGTATTTGTATTTCCTTTTACCATCTAATCAATCTCAGCATGCTTTAATTTTGTGTCGCTAAACATTTGCGTCACTAGGTTAAATGAAGTCTTACTCTGGCCTGCGCTCTGAAAGTGATCTGTTAATTCTGCTTGACTTTAATTACTAAAACTAAGCTATATCAGGGCTCTAGAGTAAAAAAAATCTGAGGTCGCACCGGTGCGACCAACTGTTCGAGGGCAAAAAAAAAAAAAAAAAAAAAGTCTCTGGGACTGTGGTTCAACAGACACACATTAGGCCCATATCGTGGTCTAAACCAGTCAGAGATAGTGAAGGGAGTGTGGGAAGACTATGGCCGGGAATTAGTGATGCGCGGATGGCGGTTAATCCGTGGGTCAGGTAATGAAAAATTGCATTCTGATTATTTGCGGGTGGGTCGCAGGTCGCAATAATGATGCAAATATTAACTACATTTTCTAAAATGTGAACCCGTTTTAAATACTTTTTCATCAGGCAAACAATTTCATTTGTGTGTGTGTGTGTCTGTTGGAGAAGTTGTGACAGAAACATTCCAGATAAAGTCTGAGTTTATGTCTGTGTTAATGCTGTACAGTAGGGTAATATGCAGTGTAGTGCAGAACCTGTGTATACCCGTTTCTTTGTCAGTCGGCTTTGCGTATACCCACTTCTAAATCCCCTGTGATGTGCATCATTCAGTAGTGTCCTGCATTAGCCAAAATCATGACAGGCCACCATTTCTAATTCAGTCGTATGTGAATAAATGCAAATTTTCGCTCAAATCACCTAGTACAGACAGTAAGGACCGTGGCGCCGCAGCTTCCTTTGAAACATGTTTGATGATTGCGTCTGATGCGTCTGCGCCAGCACCACATTTGCTGACTGTTCATACACGAGAGCATGTCAAGGGAGGCACGCCGAGTATTAAAATAAGAATTATTATTGATTATTAATTTGAATCAGTACATTATAATGAAAACAATACATTAAAAATGTGAAGAATTAGATTTTTACAATCAGAAATGTCTTAAACTGGGTGAACCCCTGTAAACTTTTGTCCAAGGATCCAGTAGGCGCTCAAACACCCAACCCATTTCATCAGAGATTGCGGAGAGAAACGTCCAGATGTCAGTTCACGTTATTCTTTTTAGCGTGAATTTGGCTAAAAAGGACGAGTGATTATAAGCTTATATAAGTGTGCAGGGCTGTTAGTGTGCTGTTAAAAACAAACCATTCATTCATCGTATCATCATGCAAAAATAGGAATTAGAATAATTGTAAATGGCAATTAAATGCGATGTGGTCGAAAATTTGGGTGCACCAGTGCAACCAGTGCAAAAAGTTAGTCTAGAGCCCTTTATATAAAAACTACATAGAAGTACGTTCACAAAATAAAAACAAAACTAAAAGCAACGAAATAATTAACGAAAAACGCAACTAACTTTTATTGCAAATTTTAAAACTATATTAAAATAAAATTAATTTAAAAATGTAAAACTTCTTTTCTTTGGTCAGAATGAGCAGATTGGCTCTAGATTTTAGCACCTGCACCCGCTGAAAGAAAAGTTCACGTAAGTTAAGCAGCGGGGAACCTCAGGGTTCGGTGTCCGGTCCTGTCTTTTTCTCCATGCACACAATGTTACTAAGAACAATCATGCAGATCTTCCTCCAGAGTCAGCACATGTAAAAACACTATCAGGCTATCAGACGGGGGAGTTTCAGATCTCAGCGCTGAGAGTTCAGCTGTTGACTGAGGTGTGATGATGATTTGTTCTTCTGTGTGTAGTTTTATGAAGCGGATGAGCAGTACCGTCGGCAGGAGGCCCAGCTGAGGGCGCGACTAGACCAGCTGGAGAAAGAGTCTGAGCAGCATCAGGCCGTCGTTGACACTCTCAGCCTCAAATACACAGACGCCATTGAGAAACTGCAGAACGACAAAGCCCGTCTGGAGGTCAGACACACATTCACATGCTGGAAACCCATTAAGTTCATTAATCAGCACTCATGACGGCACTTTAAATCACTTGCGCTTTCCACGGAGTAATGTTAATGACAAAACAGCTTTGAACATTAACATTAGATCATTTAGTGCATGATTTAATGTGAGCGCACGGGCCTTTGTTTTACGACATGATTTTTGAAGTTGACCGCTGTTTAACCCAGCGCTCCTGTCGTAGGATGTGATCTCCTCAGACACATCTGTAGTGATGTTGATGTATGTGTGTGCATGAGGAGGTGTAAACATGTCTTTAATGATGTCAGGTAAAGGCTCAGACGCTGGAACGAGAAGCCAAGGACTGTCGAATCAGAACTGAAGAGTGGTAAGAAGACACCTTCAAAGAAGCATCCTTCTTTACTTTCTTAGTGCTGGTCTGCTAGTGAACACTTTATCAAGTCAAGTCCAGCTTTATTGTCATTCTATTACATGTGTGGACACAAAGTGGAACGAGATGTCGTGTCTCGCAGGACCACGGTGCTACAGACTAGTTAAACATGATATAAACATACAACAGTACACGAATAAGAAAAGTAATTATAGACCTATACAACGGTTAACCATCTGACTATACATGTACTATAAATATTATAACTATAATAAATAGTTGACTGTACGTACAAAACTGAGACAACAAAAACGTCATATAAGTACTGTATGTGACATTTTGCAAAAGAGACATTTGAACATGGAAAGAAAAAAAAAAAACAGCTGTAACCGGTTCACGCTGGCCCTGGACCATTGGGCAGTCCTTATTGTTGAGCCCTGAGTTTTAGTTTTTAGTTTTTAGTTTTTATTTCATTTCAGTTTACGAAAATGTAAATGAAGATTAGCAGACACACAGACAGTGTGAAACAGATCTTAGTCAGATGTCTTCTGAAACTTGGCCATTACATACAGCTGTGTGACTGACAGTGATGTTGAATAGCTGATGTGTGTGTGTGTGTGTGTGTGTGTGTGTCAGTCAGCAGCAGCTGAGGAAGTACCAGAGTGAAGTGAGCAGTCAGCTAAAGCACAGCAGCAGTGTGATCCAGGAGAAAGTGCCCTTCAATGACACCCGTGAGCATCTCTCTCTCTCACACACACACACACACACGTATGGTGTTTATTCACTGTGTCATCGTGAGTATTGTGTTTCCTGCAGAGCTGAGTGACTACAACAGTCTGAACGTTCCTCTGCACAACAGAAGGCATCAGGTGAGGGCGATCGTCCTGCTGTCAGTGTGCCTGATACGGCCGTCTTAATATCGTGTCAGTGGTAATATCGTGTTAACGTCATGTCTGTGTTTGTGTGCAGCTGAAGGCCCGTGACGTGGCGGCTCAGGCTCTGGGTTTCGTGCAGAATCTGGTCTCTGCCCTGCTGAACTTTCACTCCTACACCGAGCAGAGAGTCCACATTTACCCACTGGACTCATCCATCGAGGCCATCTCACCCGTCAACCAGAAGGTACAGACGGCACTGACGCTATCTGTTCAATTCATGATCAACTAACACAAACTGAAAAGCACTGAAATTATTAAAACAAAAGTCCACTTCCAAAACAAAGATTCACATATAATGTACTCACCCTCTTGTCATCCAAGATGTTCATGTCTTTCTTTCATCAGTTGTAAAGAAATTATGTTTTTTGAGGAAAACATTTCAGCATTTTTCTCCATATAATGGACTGATATGGTGCCCCGAGTTTGAACTTCCAAAATACAGTTTAAATGCAGCTTCAAATGATCACGAATGCGGTTGTAAACGAAGGGTCTTATCTAGCGAAACGATCGGTTATTTTCATTAAAAAATACAATTTAAATACTTTTTAATCTCAAACGCTCGTCTTGCCGTTCTCTCCCTGAACTCTGTGTATTCTGGCTCAAGACAGTTAGGGTATGTCGAAAAACTCCAATTGTATTTTCTCCCTCAACTTCAAAAATCATTTCAAAATCATCCTACATCACTGCAGAAGAACAGACACAGTGTTTGTAAAGTGAACATGCAAAGAAGATCAAACACCCTTAACAAAAAAGGAAAAACAGTTGAGGGAGAACATGAGATGGGAGTTTGTACTACACATGAGCAAACCTGTTCCCTCACTGGGACAAACCAAGTCCTGTGTCCAATAGTCCGGTCTGGTCTTAGTCGAGCCCTAGATGCTCAGCAGCTCAGTCTGCTTGATTCACAGCTGATGGTGTACAGACACACAGAGCTGTGCAGAACCTGAAGAGCTGCTGACTGACGCAGGTCAACAGGACCGTGTCCTCTTTTGTGTCTGATGATGGGGTGTTTCCTACTGATCCGTCATCAGCCGAGACCCTCTCTCATCCCAGAACGTGTCAGGAACGTCTCCCAGTCGCTCCCTGCAGCCAGTCCCAGGATCCCTTCTTCCTTCACGACATGTCCTTTCCTCAAAGCCAAAAGATCCCATGTTTCATGTAAGACAGGGTGTCCAAACCTAATCCTGGAGGGCCGCTGTCCTGCAGAGTTCAGCTCCAGCCCTAATTACACACACCTGAAGCAGATCATCAAGCTCTTCAGATGCACTCGAGTCTTCCTGCAGTTTAACTCAAAGGGTCTGATTAGGTTTGGAGCTGAACTCTGCAGGACAGCGGCGGTCCAGGACTGAAATCACCCAGCGCTGCTGCTGTAGCAGACCTGTGTCTCATGAGCACGACTGCTAACGATACTCTAAATCAGGGGTGATCAACCCTGTTCCTGGAGATCGACCTTCCTGCAGAGTTCAGCTCCAACCCTGATCACACACACCTGAACCAGCTCATTAGGATCTGAAGGAGCACTTGATAATTACAGACAGGTGTGTTTGATCAGGGTTGGAACTGAACTCTGCAGGAAGGTCGATCTCCAGGAACAGGGTTGGGCTCCCCTGCTCTAATGAGTGTCGTGCTGTGAAATCAGTCTTTGTTTGCACTGCTTGTGTTTGCAGTGTTTCTGATTCTGGGAGCGTGGGGAGTTTTCATGTGAACATTTCAGCCAGGGCTGCGTTTCTCCAAAGAACCGTAAACCTAAGTTGATCGTAGCTCCACAGATGACAATCGTTCTACAGTCAACTTTGGCTTACGATGCTTTTGGGAAATGCAGCCCAGCACATTTTCATGACATATCCATGACTGTGAGATAGTGTAGTTTCACTGCCCAGGTGATGAATCAAACGTCACTGTTTGTCCCCATTTACCAGAGAAGAAATGCTCTGCCTGAACACTATATTTATCTGACTTTGAACTGTTACCACACTTAGATGCAGTGGTGCTTTGATAAAAATGAATTCTTTTCAGCATTTTCTTTCTTTTTTTTTTCGCTGTCTTTCTGTGTAAATGCCATCGGTCTTTGCTTTCAAGTCATTCTGTCAGTATGATGTTTCTTGATATGACATTACAGATGTTGTGTTTAAAACTGAACAAAGGACATAAAGAAGGAAAATCTGATGTACTTTACAAAAGGAAATGTACAGGTGTGTGTGGAACTGAACAACAATTGCAGTCAAAATGCTGGTGTTATAAACACAGAGAGGACAGTGATGGGCTGTCCCCATTAGTGTGTACTAGTCCACTAATAGTGCAGAACTAAAATAACTAACAGGAACACAAATCACAGTCTCCCTGTGAGGAACCTCAGCCTGAACAGCTTCATATGGACAGTGCCTTAAAAAAATATAGTTACTTTAAACATTAACTGAAAGTTAAAAAAGAAGTCCACTTCCAGAGCAACAACTGACAGACAATGTACTCACCCCCTTGTCATCCAAGATGTTCATGTCTTTCTTTCTTCAGTTGTAAAGAAACTGTGTTTTTTGAGGAAAACATTTCAGCATTTTTCTCCATATAATGGACTGATATGGTGCCCCGAGTTTGAACTTCCAAAATACAGTTTAAATGCAGCTTCAAATGATCACGAATGCGGTTGTAAACGAAGGGTCTTATCTAGCGAAACGATCGGTTATTTTCATTAAAAAATACAATTTAAATACTTTTTAATCTCAAACGCTCGTCTTGCCGTTCTCTCCCTGAACTCTGTGTATTCTGGCTCAAGACAGTTAGGGTATGTCGAAAAACTCCAATTGTATTTTCTCCCTCAACTTCAAAAATCATTTCAAAATCATCCTACATCACTGCAGAAGAACAGACACAGTGTTTGTAAAGTGAACATGCAAAGAAGATCAAACACCCTTAACAAAAAAGGAAAAACAGTTGAGGGAGAACATGAGATGGGAGTTTTTCGACATACACTAACTGTCATGAACCGGAACAAAAACAGTCCAGACAGAGTAAGACAAGACGAGCATTTGACATTAAAAAGTATATGAATTGTATTATTTTTATGAAAATAATCGATCGTTTCACTAGATAAGACCCTTCTTCCTCGGCTGGGATCGTTTACAACCGCATTTGTGATCGTTTGAAGCTGCATTTAAACTGTATTTTAGAAGTTCAAACTCGGGGCACCATATCAGTCCATTATATGGAGAAAAATGCTGAAGTGTTTTCCTCAAAAAACACCATTTCTTTATGACTGAAGAAAGAAAGACATGAGCATCCTGGATGACAAGGGGGTCAGTAGATTAGACGTGAATCTTTGTTCTGGAAGTGGACTTCTCCTTTAAAAATGGAAAAAATAAAAATCAATTGATTCACTCTGAGCAGAAACAGTATTTTAATGTTTCTGTTCCTGCGTTCCACTGTGTTATTACTGTTCCAAAACCGGTTTAAGTAGAAAAAATACTGGTTAATAATGTTACTTTTAAAACTTTTTCTTTGCCAATAATATTAATAAAGTACAGCATTTTCTTTACTCAGAAGAGTCTTGATCTGGTAGCCTATCTTGCACTAGTCATAGCCAATACAGCATCATCTTTTCTAGATTTTGAGCAAATGTATTAAAAAAGAACAAACCGTCAACACTTTAAAGACATTTGCTGCATGGATACAAAAATGCTACTTGTATAAGCGCTTTGAGAGGGAAAAAGAGCATAGGCTGTATGTTTAATTTTATTATTACATTCAGAAAAATAAATAAGCAACGAAAGTGAAGCTAAAGCCTTCCTCTCTCATTCTGCATGAATCCAGATGTTTCCATATTTGTGTGCACATATATTGTTTATTATGTAACCTGTAGGCTTTGCTTTTCACTTGCATTATCAACGTAAAACTATATTACAAATGTATTTTGTGTATAGGCTTATATATTCCTTTATATATATATTTATGGAAACACCCCTGGCAAAGTGTGGTTTTGGATGATATCAGCATAAATCCTTATCATTTTTTTGGTGCAAATACATTAAAGTAACTTGACATTATCATTGAAGAGCAGCAATAATAATTTTCATTTTGATTACATAATAATGGCAATATACACATGCCCCTTCGCCAGCTGTGACGCCTGGTTACTGGTTTAAACTTGGCCCAGGTTTTTAAAAGATTTTTGGGTCAGCACACCTTAATAGCTTCAACAATTGATTGCCAATTAAGTTTACAATACATTGATTAGTACATAGATTGGTTTTTTTCTATGTGTAAACTGTTTATGTAATAATATGTTTTCGTAGTTTGTGTTGTCCCTTATCAGTGCAAAATTATCACAAATGAAAAAGGATTCATGCCAATGTTGTCTAAAACCCCACTTTTCTCTAGAGTGTTTCCTAACTTTTATATTCTAAATAAAATATATATAGTTCTGTTTTCTCCATTCACACATGCTGCAGGTGCATGATATGAATCCATGTTCTGCACTAACTACTTCTGCAGTTTTTGCTGGTTTTAAACACACAACAAGCTGTATATTACCATTTTCATCTCATTTTCACTTAAATGTAAACCTAATGGCCTAATGCCTGATAGTTCGTGACATATCCTTGGATAAACTAACTGTTAGAATATAATATCTAATCAGCTGCTGAGATTCAGTCTGGTTGAGCGATGGAGCACAGAGTCAGGGTCCTGGACCGGTGAATGAATGACCACACACAGAAGTGCAATTCACTCAAGGCCATTTTATTAAGAGGATTTAAATATATATAGTAGATACAGGGAAGTGAAATATTGGTTGTCAGCAGAAATATGGAAAGGTAAAACATCACATCCAAATAAGGAAGTACAACATGTCACATGATTCTGTGAGTCAGTCACATTTGCGTAGGCCGTACTACAACTACTGCAACATTTTTGATTCGGAACTATTACATTTCTAATTTACAAATTGACTAATTACGTATTGGTTTCTGTTTCTGTTCTTGTCAATTTTATTCATTTCTGATTTTCATTTTCTTTCCTTGAGCTAGTTCAGAGCCCTGAATTAAAGCTTTCTTAAAAACAAAACAAAACCAAAACTGAAGTTAATTTTGTAATTAATGCATTAATCATATTTAATTAATAATCAACACTCAAATAAAATCTAATGAAAAGTTGTACAATTATTTAAATTGTGCATAAGGCAGTTATTGAATTGTGTTTCTGCCACAAAAGCACATTTATTAATTGAATTTCATAATAAAATGAACAGAGTTTGGATTGACTTGTCATATTATAAAGCAACATATTGCAATTAGTGGATGGCAAGAGCTACAAGTAATGTTTAGTGAAGGTGAAGTTTTGTTCACACATCAGCTGAGTACAGTGTAGACTAAAAGATCTTGTTTCATCAAAGTGAATGATTAAAATGGATAAATGGACACTGTTAATTCAGCTCTAGGATCCGTTCAGCAGGTATGTGTGTGGAGCTGTTGTAGTTCATTCATGCTGTGTGAAACAGACGCTGACACAGTCTGGGAAATGACGATTAAACGCCACCCTGTCAGTCAGTCTTTTCAGACAAATCCATTTTTGGCCAAATATTTTCAGTTGCTGAAGTGCGGGTGCATCTCAGAAAGCCAGGTCCTGTTTCTGACAGTGACGTGTAGAAGAGGCATCAGGGTGATCCGTCACACTTTAATTCTGCAGTAACGGCCGGCTGACTGTTCATTATCTCTCACATGTCGTTCTATGATGTGTGGTGATACATGTTGTGTTAAGTGAACAGTATATGGCACTAGTGCCAAAATAGTGAGTGACTGCTTACTTCAGGCTAAATCTGCAGCTCTGTCAGCCATGCTGGGTTAGTGACTTTAAAACATATTTTAGTATGTCCAGTGAAAGAGCTCATGTAATGTTTAGTTGATCGTGTGCTGTGTCTGTCTGTAGTTCTCTCAGTATCTGCATGAGAACGCCTCGTACCTGCGTCCGCTGGAGGAAGATCTGCTGCAGTTACATCACAGCATCACAGAGGACGCCATCACCGTTCTGGTGAGAGACGCCACACGATCTCACACACACACACACACAACACGATTACGTTTGTCACGAACGCACCGTTTGTCCTTCACGCCTGCAGGAGACGCTGGCCAAACTGCAGGACTTCTCCAGATCTTTCTCAGCCTACAGCAGCTTCCTGCAGAAGATCCTGCCCTACCAGCTCAAGAGGTCTGACACGCTGGTTTGAATGTGTTTTAACATGGTGGAAAGTTCCCAGTTGACATGTTCACACTTTAAATGTAAAATCATGTTGATTTTTAGTCCTGAAAATCTTGACAATGTGTAAAAATGTTTGTTTAGTGCAGGTCAACATGGCTTTTTTTTTTTTTTTTTTTTTTTGTCTCAGAGGCATCAGTAGGTACGTTCACATGGACACTTTTTGCTTCCATTAGAATGAATTCATTCTGATTGACGCATCCGCATGTAGTGTTTACATGAACGCTAAATATCAGGTCGATATGCGTGTTTGTACATTACACGCTTCTGATCGGATTTAATCTTTTGACATGCTCACGCTACATGAATATACAGAGTTTCCCACTGTTGTTTTAAAAGGCACTCTTGGTATTTATCTACTTCGAGTCTTAATTAGGCGACGACCAGCACATGAACTGTTGTGCTGTGCTGCTTAATTTAGAAAGCATCAAAAGTGCCCCTTTCCGCACCCAAAACCAGTCGTCTGTTGATAAGAGTCTTAAACACGGACTGGTGGGACGTTGTGCTGCTCCACTTCACAGACGCTGGGTGAAAGCAGGATTTTAGAATGACCGAAACCCATTTTATGACACTTTATTCACCAGGAATGACAGCTCGTATTATGCGGATCTGGACAATTCAGTCCGATTGACGTGGTTACATGTCACTTTTTTTTTTTTATTCTGATTGTGCTTCTGGTCCTATTATGATCGGATTACTAGGGTCCGTGTAAACGCAGCTAGTCATGAATGTGCTCTTGTGTGTTTGGTGTGTGTCGTTATCTGATGGTGTGTGTGCAGTCTAGAAGAGGAATGTGAGGCGTCTCTCTGCACGTCAGCGCTGGCATCCAAGAACCGCCAGTTACAGAACGACATGAAGAAACTGACGTCCATCTTCCAGAAGCTCAAGTCTTACGTGGCTCTGCTCGCCGTGCCCAGTGAGTATGAGGCGACGCGTGTGAGCCGCTGCTGTGGAGTGTGCGTGTTTGTTTAATGAGTGATGTTTTGTGCCGCAGGTGTGCGTTCAGATGCCATGTGTCAGAGCAGCGCTAACGCCGCCTTCACCCAGATGAGCGCGTGCTTACACGGCCTACACGACGCCGCCACGGGTGAGACGTGACGCCGATCCAACCTGTGTCACCGACAGCACATTCACGCCCAATGTGTACTTCAGCCATCCGTGCGATGGTTTTTGTGTTCCAGTTCAAATATCTAAAACAGCTTTAATCAAGATTTACTGGAGATTCAAAATGAAGACATGACGTTTAAGGAATTGAACAAAATGATGAGTTTATGCTTAAAACAAGAACAAACGTTTTGGCCGATATTTGTTCTTTCTTTAATCATAACAGGGTTTGTACAAGGTGCTTGAAGCGCTTGAAGTACTTGAATTTGAGTTTTTGAAATTTAAGGCCTGGAAAACCCTTGAAAATAGTAATATTCATGAAGAGGTACTTTAAAAACCGTACCAGGCAGGAAAGACAGTCTATCTTAAATAAGTGTTCAATTTTTTAATAATCTTTTAAAAATCTTTTTGATTTTTTATTTTATTTTTTTTTTAACCTACTTCAGTTAATGTAATAAAATTATTGAGCTAAACCAGTAGTAGTACTGACAGTGTAGTGTTAACTTGGCTAAAGACACAGAAAGAGGAACAGATGAACCAAATCATTTGAGTGAGTCATTTAAGTTGGAGCTGCTCCGACTGATTCAAACTCGTGTCGACTTTTCATTTCAAGCGTTTTGCTAGCAAAAACCCGATCAAATTAGAAGAGCTGTTCGTTTTTGAATTTCGACATCGCTTGTAATGAGTTTACAAAACGTTGTGTCATAACACAATTCAGTTTCGAAGCACTCCAATTGGATCAGGTGCTGTGACTCATTTAATTCTGATCAGGCTTTCGCAAATCATTTGATTTAGATCAGAACTTTGGAGCGGAATTGAATGATTCCCGATCCTCGCTCCGGGTCCTGATTTGAAATGATGGTTCATGAATTATTATTCAGACCAGGACTTTTTGGATGGATCATGAATAATTTGACTTTGATCAAGACTTCGGACTGGGTTCGCAAATCTTTTGCTTTAGTTCAGAACCTAGGAGCGCGGTTGTGAAAAGTAGAACAGTAGAAAACATCAAACTATAAGAGATCTTAACAGTCCTTAACAGTCCTGGAATTTTATTTTACAGTATCTGTACGAGCCCTGTCATAAACTCTCTTCATTTTGATCAACTTGATCAATTGTATCTCATGTCATTTAAGTAATTTAAGAATCTTCAGACATTTGCACTGGAAGACAAGATCAAATCAGTGTGATCAGAAGGTGCCGTACGAGTTATTTTCACGTTCTAGTGTGTGTGAGCACAGATACTCAAGCCTTAAGCTACTTTAATGTAAAATTACGAAGTATGGTGATCTGTAAGAAGTTGTGCTGTTGGACTTCAAAGTGTTGCTAATAAAACTCAGTGTTTGTCTAGACATTTACATTTAGAGATTGATATATTGATATATTGTGTCCCCTGCAGATTATTCTTTAAATCTTCTTTACTTGGTCTTAGACTAGTCTTTAGTCTAGAGTCTGACCTGTGTGTGTGTGTGTGTGTGTGTGTGTGTGTGTGTGTGTGTGTGTGTGTGTGTGTGTGTGAGCAGAACTGTCGCAGCACTACAGTCAGAAGGCGTCTCTGGAGCAGGATCTGCCCACCGTCACGCAGAAGTTTCGCACCACTAATGAGTGTTTGCTGTCCTCACTGGCGTCCCTCACCAACAGCTGCAGCAAGGTTTACACACACACACACACACACACACACACAACACACACACACACACACACACAAACACACACACGCACACAAACACACACGCACACCTCTGACATGCAACTCTGCGCTTCTCTTCATTCAGTCATATTTGTATCTCCTCCAGATGGCCACATTCTTTAGCAACAACCTGGATTTCTTTGCGTCGTGTCCTGGCTACAGTCCGCGAGGAGGCTTCCTGAACCCGCTGCAGGCCGACGGCGTGATGGAGAACAAGAGACGTGCCGCCACGTACATGAGCACCATCAGAAAGGTCATAATTACTGACACGCATACGTCTGAACTCGTTAAAGTAGGGCTTTGGGGTCTTGCGGGACAGGCTTTGAGTTATCAGACTCCCACGAACAGGAATTTGATTTTGCATATTAATACAGATTTTTATATGTCTTGTGTGAAGTGGGGGAAAGGCATGAGATAAGAGCAGAGCGGGTCTCTAAACTAATGCCATACAGACTTCAAAACCTATGAGTGAGTCGTTGTATTGTTCACTTGACTGATGCTGTTGTGTTTTCAGGTGCGCTCAGAGTCCGTGCCCTACAGAGAAGCTTTAGCAAACAGACACGTTCTGACGAGCTCTACGGAGAGCAGAGAGGGACTCATGCAGCAGGTATATCTGCAGACGGCTGTTTGTCTGCGCGCGTGTCTGTCTGTGCGTGTGCTGACGGTGCGTGTGCTGCTCAGGTGATTCAGAGTCAGGAGAAGATCTCGCGTCTGGAGCAGGAGAAGGAGCACTGGCTGCTGGAGGCTCAGCTGGGACAGGTGCGCCTGCAGAAGGAGATTCAGCGCATCGCTCAGCTGGAGGCTCAGGTCGCAGACGGGCGTATAGCAGAGACGCACGGCGCCGCCGACGGCCCCGAGCCTACGTGTGCTGATGCTCCAGAGCCCGTTCAGGACAGCAGCGTGGTGAGTGAGACGCAAACACACGTTCAAATGGTGAATCAGCGGGACGGTAATGGCTCTCTGATGGGTTAATTATTTTAAAGACTATAATTAACCAGTCAATTAGTCATTTATAGATTAAACCGCACTAAGAAATCTACTTAATAAATTTAGTCTCTACTTTTATTTGAGCCCCATCAAATCCTGTTGTGTTTTCATAGAATTCCACTGACCGTTAATGAACAAAAACAAGCAAATCAAAATATATTGACATATTCATTCAGTGGATTTGTACAAGTTCGAATGATTACCAGTTCATAGACTCTTACTGAGATCAAAGGAAACGCTTTTAAAAACATCTGCTGTTTGCATTTCCACCCAAACCTCTAAATCCAGAACACGTTGACAGTACCTTAAATAAACAAACCCAAAGATTGCACTTAAGCCCTATTTGGACGGTAGTTGTTTCTCATATGGACGTATGTAAAAGTAAATTGATCACCTCAGTGATAAAACTCATGGATTGGGATGGTGATTTATTCACAGAAGCAGCGAGTTCTGTGATTCTACGAACTAGCGATGCTCATTTTGACTAATTAATACAATCAGTTAAACGGTTTAAAAGGTCATTTAATATTTTTTTCAGTAATTTATCAAAATATTTTACAACTTTTGCTGGAAGGTTAAAGTAAAATAAAATTGCATTTTTGAGAGAGAAAAAAAATCGCATAGGCCTATAACATTAAGTCCCATTTTATTATTACATTCAGAAATAGACCTGATGCCGAGCAAAATGTTTACATACGCTATAAACGTAAGCCAGGCTATTTTAGTTCACTCCACAGAAAATCTGTTCAGTTTAACAGTGTTCAGAAAAGAACAAGAATGAAAAATATAAGAAGCTAGGCTATAGAAACGACAAGGCAAAACTAATTCATTTAGGCTAAAGCGAAACTCAAACTAATGTTGGCTCTCATACGACACCAATCCAGATGTTTCCGTAGTGTGTGTTATGTACACCTAGTTTTGTACTTTACTCGCATTCAAGTGTCCACATAAAACAAATTGTTTTTGCATAATCACGGCAGTACATTGATAATGATTAAGCAGTGTGTTTTCTCCATATGTTTGTCTGAGTGTATTTTATTATGATTATGGAAAGGCTGCACTGTGAAGTTAACAACGCTTAACTGTGTGTTAACCTGACTCCTAGTCATACAGATACTCAAAACTGTAAACGAGTGCCTTTTATTTGCGTACATTCACAATAAAAACAAATCTTTGTGTATTTCTAAAATAAGGAAAATGGGTCGCCGCTTTCAGCAGTCTTCCTTTTGCACAGCACAAAAATGAGCCAAAAGTCTGCGCACTGGCTACTTATTGAAGGTTTTTTTTTCTTTCGTTTTGTTAATTAAGTAAAAATATTTAATGTATAGGCCTATTCATTATTTTTTTTTATATATATATATATATATATATATATACTAAATGATTATTATTTACTATTTAAAAACAAACAAAAGGACAGTGGGGGCGGTGCCGCGGTGGGCTATATATATATATATATATATATATATATATATATATATATATATCTATATATCTGCTATAAATTAAATGAATTTTATTTACACATTTATTCTTATTATTGTGTAAAATGTATTCTTATTATGTCAAACATATTTCATAATATACAACCCTATTTATTATTTGATTATTTAAATCTTGTTTGATGTCTTGTTTGAAAATTAGAAAATAAACGTGCTATAATTGTATATTTATACACGATATGGTTGTGTATATCTGTATATAATACACATTTTAAAATTGTATTGCATAATCTTGTTGCGATAGTCTGTCTTACTGGTATTAAGCCACAACACCGGTTTCGTCACTTGCTCACTGCGGCACCGCCCCCGCTGTCCTTTTGATATATATATATATATATTTTTTTTTTTTAAATAGTAAATAAAAATCATTTATTTCACTGAGAGAACAGACAGTACAATTAAAAACTGAATGCAGCTGCTCAATGCAGTGTGAGGATCAACAATCGCATCACACTTCCGGAAGTGATTTATTTAACGTTTTGCCTATAGCCTGTATTTTTATTCGTTTGTTTTGTTTCGTTTGTCGTACTGTTTTGTTGTTGTCCAGTCAGTTGATGGCGAATTGCCACCAATTGGAAAGTGAAAGTACAAACGGTCACACCCCGACTGCTGCTGTCATAATACAGACCCATTTAGAATGTTTACGTGCTTTTCTTCTCTTTCTGCTCCCACTCGCTGTGGTGAAGCAGTTCTGAAATATTGTTCTTTTAAATACTTTCCAGCATTTCAGAAACATACATGCAAATTACAGCAAAGTACAACGGTTAGGCTACCGTACAGTGTTCGGCAGGAGTCAAAGAGGTATTAAACAGTGAATTTTGAATCGATTTCTTCTCGTAAACTCAGAGATGACGGCAATTAAAATACGACACGACCAGTAGGTAATTCGGCTGTGGACTTTTACGTGGCCGGTGACATCCTGAATTCGGACAGCGATTAAATCTTCAACTACCCCCTGTAAATGGTGACAAATCACTTACGTCCCCATGAGAAACTATTGCTTTCCGATTAGGGCTTTACACTGTCCTTAGTGTGTGTGATTCATCACCATTCTCTGTTAAATCAGGTGCTAATAACTCTTTGCATATTTAATACAACAAATGGCATGTTATTCAAGGGCAAACACCTTTCTAGTGAAGTTCATCATAGTGTATTGAGTTTGTGCTCTCAAGAGTGTCTGTGGTTTCATTTGCAGTCACAGCCAATCACAGACACAAGCTCATGAACACAGTAGCCAATCGGAGGAGTTTGAGTTCTCACTCAAGGCCAGTTAAAACACTGGAGTCTGTGTTCAGCTCAGTTCATTTTCATTTACATCATTCAAATTTCCTGTTTGTCACAGATTTCATGTGTTTTGTTTCCTTGTTGCAGGTGTCAAAAAATTAGTAGGTTTTTTTTTTTTGTGAACTGAAGTTTGTTTAGAACCAGGTTATGCTGTACAGGTTATATTATCTGTTATCAGATATTACTGGATGTAGAATAAATGCATTATTGTTTTTTTTGTATTTTGTTTTTATCTGTAATGTGTAATGATGTGTCTGTATTGTCAGATTGGGATGTTGACCATCACTCCCTGCAGCGAGAGCGTATGTATTCATCTTTCGTTCTCTTCATTAACCGCTTCTGCACACTCGCTCACACCGCACGAATGTGAATCACGAGGTGTCGCCGATGTTTGTGTGCCGTAGGCCGCAGATCAGGAGTCTCGCGAACATCTGATCAAGCATCATTACGTGAGCCGCGTGTCGGAGCTCACCGCTCAACTGCAGATGTGTGACAGTAAAGCCGTCCACTTCCACGCTGAGGTCAGTCATTCACACACACCGACGGCACACTGATCCTTGAAAAAACACATACACAGATGAACTTGTCATGTACAGTTTCTCTGCAGGTTTACAGTGAGTTTTAGAGCTGGCCAGTATGATGATATATAACACTGAGATCCTCTGGATTCAGATGGAGATGGATTGTGTTTATATTGTGCTCGTATGTCTGGGCCACAGTGACTCGAGTAAATGACTGAGCTGTCAAAGACAATTAAGAGATTTCAACACTGGTCAGCTTTGTTCTAAATGAGAATAAACAATACTCAGAAATGATCAATAGACAGAATAGTTGTATTAAATGGAAAATAGCCGTTGTCACTGATGTTTTTCCCATATCGTATGATAACAGTATTTATTAGGATTATTCATTTACCATTAATGGGAAAGGAAATTAAGGCAAAGATAACTTTGTATATCTGATCTTAAGCAAGATACCTGGTAATTTAAGGCCCCATGAGTTCTGTTTTATTTTCCTTTAAATTCTGTTTTCTCATTCAATTTTTTCCTGGATTCTGTGTTTTATCATTTTAAATTTATAGTAAAAAATAGTGAAATTAATTAAATTAATTTATAAAACTAACTAATTAATTTTAAATGACATCAGTTAATTTTCAACAAAACACTGGATTTTAAAATTTTGTCAAATAAGATGCAGCAAGAAGTAATATTGTTATAAGTACATTTTAGTATACAACAGTAATATATTTCTGTTATTTTGGTTATTTCAAGTTAAACTGGACGTTTATTTTGGCAGGTTGTTGTGAAGGTCTTTTAGTTTGTTTCAGTGTGTATATTTACATTTACATTTAGGCATTTAGCAGATACTTTTATTCAAAGTGACTTACAAAAAAGGACAATGGAAACAATCAAAATCAACAAAAGAGTAATGAGATGTAAGTGCTATGACAAGTGTCAGTTAGCCTAACGCAGTACACGTAGCAAAGGTTGTTTTTTTTTTTTTATATAATAAAAAAAAAGAAAACACAGAGAATAGAAAAACAAAAAAACAAGCTAGTGTTAGATGCCTTACAAAAAGAACAGAGAAGCTGGTGTTATTTATTTATTTTTTAAGAAAACAAGCAGTAAGAATTTGAATAGAGTATAAGTCTAAAAGGACTAAAATTTTTTTTTTTTTTTTTAAGAATAGAATTAGAATAGAGAGTGCTAGAGTTGGAGGGTCAAATAAAGATGGAAGAGATGTGTTTTTAGCCGATTCTTGAAGATGGATTGAGTAGGGCAGGTCATTCCACCAAGAGGGAACATTTAATGAGAGAGTGATTTTGTGCCTCTTTGGGATGAACAATAATGCCCCGTTCACTTGCAGAATGCAAACTTCTAGAGGACACATAAGTCTGAAGTAATGAATTTAGGTAAAGGGGTGCAGAGCCAGTGGTGGTTTTGTAGGCAAACATTAATGCCTTGAGCTTCATGTGAGCAGCTGTTGGTAGCCAGTGCAAATTGATGAAGAGAGGTGTAACGTGCGTTCTTTTCGGCTCATTAAAAATGATTCTCGCAGCTGCATTCTGGATTAGTTGTAAAGGTTTAATAGAACTGGCTGGACGACCTGCCAAGAAAGCATTGCAATAGTCCAGCCTGGATGGAACAAGAGACTGAACAAGGAGTTGTGAAGCATGTTCTGAAAGAAAGGACCTGATCTTCCTGATGATGAATAAAGCAAATCTGCAGGACCAGGCAGTTTTAGCAATGTGGTCAGAGAAAGTCAGCTGATCATCAGTCACCACTCCAAGGTTTCTGGCTGTTTTTGATGTGTCTAACTGGATGGTGAAATTGTGATGAAATGATGGGTTTGATGGAACCACAGCAGTTCTGTCTGGGCAAGGTTGAGTTGAAGATGATGGTCCTTCATCCAGCAAGAAATGTCTGTTAGACAATCTGAGATGCGAGCAGCTATCGTCGGATCATCAGGATGGAATGAAAGGTAGAGTTGAGTGTCATCGGCATAGCAGTGATATGAAAAGCCATGTTTGTGAGTGACAGAACCTAGCGATGCCATGTAGACAGAGAAGGGAAGTGGACCAAGAGCTGAGCCCTGAGTTACCCCAGTTGTGTATGTGATGGTAGTTTTGTGTAAAGCTGCTGAAGTGACTCAGAGTTGCTCTGGAGATGAAGTTCATGTCCTCATATATTGAGACGGCAATCGCTGAAACACCGCGAGCGTCACGTATGTTTGAGTTTGTGTATCGGACAAAACCTGTGCCATTCATTCACACGGAGACATGCGGAACATGCAGACTTATTAGCGATGCTTTGACTGAACACTGACATGTTTGTTTCTGCTGTTAGATTAGACTGTTAATCCATATCGAGTAAAAAAGCTCATCATTAACACAGTAAACACTACAGCACATGCTGCTTCATTTGACGTGGACAGTCATGTCACGTCCAGTGTCACCGTCTTCTCTTCCAGTGTCGAGCCGTCGCCAAACGTCTGGCCATGGCCGAGAAGACCCGCGAGACGCTGACGGAGGAGCTGAAGCTGGCTAATCAGAACATCACGCGCTTACAGGTACTGCTAGCGGCAGCGCTCGTCCAGACTCGTCTGTAGTGGAGCGTGTTCGCTGACGTGTTCCGGTGTGTTTCAGGACGAGCTCAGCACCACCAAGAGGAGCTACGAAGATCAGCTGAGCATGATGAGCGACCACCTGTGCAGCATGAACGACACGCTCAGCAAGCAGCGCGACGAGATCGACACGCTCAAACTCGCCTCCAAGGTCAGTCCTCAGCGCTAGCACCCTTCACGCTAGTGCTAATGCTCGTTAGCATTCACATCAAGCAGCGTCTTTTATCTTTTAGCATTTTAGCTCAGAAATATGGTTTAGATTTCTTAAAGTAAACTTTTTAAACATTTTAAAACTCTACATGTAATTTAATTAAATTACGAATTGCTGAAAAGTGTGACAGTTGAGTGGAAATGAATGCAGATGTTATAGGAAATAAACTCTTTTAGCTAAACATTTTTAGTTGTTCAGCTGCTGATTCGTTACTGTTAGTTACTAGATTTGTCCACCAGTGATTTTCTATGACCTTTAGACATGTAAGAGATCAATGTACTGAAACAAAATACTGTGTTTCAGACCTTGTCCTGTTGAAAAAACAGCATATGCTGATAGGTAGGTTTTGATACTGGTTTATGCTGGTCCAGGACCAGCTAAAACCAGCAAAGGACCAGCATAAACCAGCTAAAACCAGCATCCCAGCATAAAAACCTACCTATCCAGCAAATGCTGGTTTTGTCAACATGGTGGTTTCCTCCGCACTGGAGAATTTGCTGAAACCAGCTGACAAAATAATTTATCTTCTACATCCTCCACATTATCAGACGACAACCGTTTGTTTGGCTTTTTTAAAGATTTATGACTTCAGCATCCATATTTGACTGACTTTTAATACATTGCTGGGTAATGTTGTAGTATGTCTACAGTTAAATATTAATGGATTATATGGTGACATTGAGAATTATGAAACCCAGGAGGTTTTGTTCAATTCGTGAGTTTTTGTAGTGACAAGCAAAATAATTATTAGTTGACACACTGACATGGTTAAATTTAAGGCCCTGATTTACTTCAAACGAAGTTTGTTTTCGTTTTTCATTTGGGTGCAAGAAGTTTGAAAAAGCTGACACAATGACACTATTACGAAAAACTCCTATTAGGATTCAGGAATTATTTTTTGCAGTTAAATGTCTATTATAGTATACAACATGAATTAAATCACAGATACTGATGTATAATTCAGGATTTAACTTTTAGGAGAAATTATTTTCATTTTACTACTGTAATCTTGCAGTAGATGAAAAGCACTAGAAATGTTAAAATAAGAGTTGTATTTGAGCTTGGTGTGCACCACAATACAGTACAGAAAAAAATAAAATACAAAAGTTAAATTCAGCATCCTCCGCACATTTGGCTAAATTTCATTACAGTACACAGGGCTATAGCAGTTTCTTGGTCTCCTGACACAAGACTTTATCTCTAGGCAGTCATTTCTCAGCTTTGCAAAAATGGTTACAAATCAAAATTTGACAATCACACATTTGAAGTTGTACAACATGTGCTACATTTACTGTAAATATAGAATAGTGAAAATTCCATCATCTAACGTACTGGTCCTGTATACTGTTATTACACTGTATGTGTAAGTATAAAACCCGTGTTGATTCGTCCAGCTCTCTCCTCTCTCCATTGTTAGGATGCAGAGATTCTTTGGTGTGTCATCAGTTTTGCTACCTAATGTTTAGCTTACTCTGTTAAACTTTCTGAGAAATGTGTCTTTGTTTTTAGCACTGAATGAATGGTTCGGGAAAATGTGCCGACTAAAATCAGTTATATTGTTAACAGTCGAGAAAGCTGCAATACGACTAGATTCTTACCTAACTCTGCTATCAGTGTCCGTGACCGGCATCATCTTATTGATTTCTTGTTATTGTTTCGTCGGATACGGCAAAAAGGCCTACAGTGTATCCATGATGAAAGTGGAGGAATAGTAAAACATTTATATTATCTAGAACTACTGATGGTGCTCCTAGCTTTAAACCACTTTGTTCATTTCCTTCAGGGATTTCATGTGTTGGTTAGATCAGACAACACAGCGATGGTTGCTTACAAAGTCGTGGGGTGTGCGCTCTCTACAACTTCGCAGTCCAGCTCCCAGACTAATCGTATGGAGCAGCACTCGGTTTCTATTTTTACAGGCAACACATATGTTGGGAATAATGAACAGGGAAGCGGATCTGTTGTCCAGAGGAAGTCCCCTGTATGGAGAATGGACACTTCACCCGCAGCTAGTGATTGAGTTGTTGCAGAGATGTGGACAGGCTGTCGTAGATCTCTTTGTATCGTGCAAAAACAGGCAGTGCCCTAGTGGGAGAAGATGCACCGTTGGGTGTGGATCCTCTAGCCGAACGTATTGTCGTAAGCGTTTCTCCACTAAGCCTCATCAGGACATTCACTAATTCTGATTGCATTGTATTAGCCAGTAAAATTGTGGATAGCGGAGATAATTCCACAGCCCTGGCTTTTCTAGTTGCACAGACCTTCTTTCTCAGGCGAATGGAGAGATATTTCATCCTGCCCTACACAAAATAGCTCTGTGGGCTTGGCTAATGAGAGGATGAACTGACTGACACAATTCAGAGTGAGTTCAGCCTCCACACACTCTCTATCATAAATGTTTGTATGATGGTGTGCAGAGAGACAAGTTCTTATGCTCTGTATCAGATGCTCTCTGGAACTATTGGATAAAGGTAAAGCCTTTTTGACTGTAAAGGTGCATATTTTCAGCATATCTCAGCATGTCATGTAGAGCTGAACTCAGGAATGAGTCAGATTTATGAGGGGAGCGAGACCGTTGTGCCCCTTGCAGCCTCCATTGGAACCAATAGGGAGTACTGAGCAGTGACGTCTTTCTTTACACACTGCTTTGTTGCTCACTCTCATTACAGCAGCGTGGGTGAGTGAATTGTATGCTTTGTCAGTACATCCTTTCTGGGTGCAGTTTGCATTGGATGGATCGTAAGCTACGCCAAGAACTAATCTGCTGTTTAGTCTCGTGGGTAGACAATTATTGGGGGAGACCTATTTCATGTCACGCTGTTCTCACTGGGTGGTAAATACGATTGTAATGTGTTACAAAGATGTACATTTTACAACCTACATCTGCGTTTCATGCTCACTCCATGAGAATTATAGCTACTTCCTAGGCATTGTTCAGGGGAGATTCTATTCAGGACATTTATGTTATGGCAAGCTGGGCATCACTGCACACTTTTGTAAGATATTATATATTGGATGTGACTGAGTCATCTCTGGCTCATTCAGTGTTTGGTGTGAGAGTGGTGCCATTCGCAGGTCATTCATATACTTTATATTTCAGTAAACACCTTGGTGCTTGTGTTGGCTGCATTATATTGTTAAGTGCATGTTTTGCACTAGCATCAACACCCTGATCACTTGTTATTGTCACTTTCCTCCGTGTGTTGCTTACAGCATATCTGCAATGTAGGAGTGATCAGTGTGCCATAGTGAGATACCGAACAGAATAGAAAGAGAATATAACCCTGATTCTCTGATAACAGAAGTGAGGTATCTTACCTCATCGCCCTTCTTGCAGACTACGCGGTGAAGATGTGCGGAGAACGACGCAGCAGCGAGCTGCAGTGAGTGATACACCAGAGAGGCAGGACTCCCTGATCGCTGCAGCAGTTGGTCTGTCAGTGTGACCGATGTTGTGTAATTGGTGCTTCTGCCGTCGATCACGCCTGAGGCATTCCTATAGAGAGAGATCTCACTTCTGTTATCAGAGAACCGGGGTTATGCAAGTAATGTTTTGGCACTGTTTAAAGGGGTGGTTGATTGTGATTTCTCTTAACTTAACTTTAGTGTAATGTTGCGCTTTGAGCATAAACAATATCTGCAAAGTTACGTCACTGAACGTTCAGTGCAAACTGAGATATTGTCTTTTTATGATTATGGCAGTTTATTGCCTACAAAAATGGCCTGTAAGGACAACAACAAGCTACTTCCTGGGTTGGTGACATCACAAACCCACATATTTACATAAACCCGCCCCAAGGGGTATACAAAGGCAAACGACAAAGGGGTGAGGCGAGAAGAGGAAGAGTTGTTGGCATGCCGTCAAAACTGGGGTGCACGAAAAAAATCTATTCATATATGAATCGCAATTCTGTCTTCTAACGATTCTAATGGATTCACAGATTTCAAAATCAGTGTTGTAAAGCAGTGGTTCTTAATCCTGTTCCTTGCGTCTCCCTGCTCTACACTGCTCTCCTTCTTTCTCTCTCTCTTACTCAGATCATCAGCTCGTCAGCTCCATCAGTGCACTGTGTTCCAGTTACACACAATGCGTTTAGACGGACTTTTTTTTTTTTTTATGTAGCTACGAGAAGCGTTAAACATGAAAGCACACGCAGTTGCCGTGGTACTGAGCAACACTTGCTGGCAAACACTTCTTATTGTTACAAAAATACTGCAACGCAGTCACTTCTTCTTTTGTATTGAAGCCTTAATCAGAATAAAACTGTATTAAAAGCTAACATAAGCAGTAGCATTTACAAATAATAGTGTATCTAAAATTATGAGACTGCGAACAAAAACATACCATTCTGAAACGTCCTGTAAGAGTCGTGCTTGCACAGCTTCTGTGTGATCCTCCTCACTAATATTCTCTGGGTCTCATCCAGGCTCAAATTGATAATTAGTATCAACAATGCCATTGTTTACAGTTGAACCGAAGCACTTGCACTAAGTGGTTTAGTGAATCACAACACACTGGGGCAGCTAACCAATCTGAACCCATTGTGTATTTCTGAGGGAGGGGCTTCACAAAACCAGGAAATCAACAGAGCATTCATAAGACAAGGGACAGAGCGATACAGAATTATGTCCTATGTATTATGTCCTTTTTTTTTTTTTTTTTTTTTTAAAATGAAGCATTAACACGTTAGACTGCACCCCATGAACACAAAAAAAGTCAACCACTGAACTGATGTGAACTGATCATCTCCCTCGCTTTAGTTACAGCACAAAATAGACATAAATAAACATCTGAAGGCATGTTAAAAGAGAGCACAACTTACCAAAATGTGTATCCTGTTTCATGTAATCGCTTAATCAGTGTTTCAACCACAGAAAGACAGCAGTGTAGCAGCTTGTAAATAATGTCACGTAATGTCAAATATTTGGTGACCATAATCTTGTTAGTCAGCTAGATATATGTACCATGTAACATTCTTTATATTCATATTTCATTTATTTAACCCTTGTGCAACCTTTTGGACATTTTTGTCCTTTTCTGTCTTGTTTTTTGTGATAATTTCACCTGTTTTATTGCCAGCTGCATGCATTTTGGCACAGGTTTGTGTATTCATTGTGGAATTTTACTACTTCACCTCCAGTTTCCTTTAATAAATGTAAAGTGTCACACTCAGCACCATTTGGACAAAAATGTCCCCATTGAAACCCATTAAAACTGCTATTTTTAATCACAGTGCCATTCAACTGTAAAATGATGCTTTTTTTGTTAATAGACTTTAATTTTAAAGCCTTGCCAACAGAATGAAATATTTTACCAGATGGTGCCATTTTTTTCAGGTTTGGCCAATAAAGCAAATACTCACTTTATTCCTGTTTTTGCATATTATAGAGCCATTTGGATAAATAATGCAGCTATAATTGTGTGGGTGTGTTTGTATGGATGTCCGAGTGTGGTTTGTACATGTCATATATAAAAAAAAAAAAAAAAAAAAAAAAACATTGTGTGTGTTCTTGTAATATTTGAGAGGAGAAAAACTACTGCAAATTGCAAATCCAACCACTGTGTGCACCAGGGGAGTTTTGCTGCCATTTTATGGGGAAAATTTGACACTGCGCCCCAAACAAAATCTTACTGAAAGCTCTTTTTTTTTGAGATATCAACCTCAAATTTGGAATACAACTTGTTTAGATTTATGGCTTTGGTTTTCTAACAGGTTTAGAGTTCAACATGTTTCATAAAATATATATTTTATATAAAATATAAAATATGCTTTATATAAAAGCATTTTCATAAACTTAAACCCCTATAACTTTTTTTTTTTTTTTTTTAATTTCACATTTTTTTTCTACTTTTTCTACTTCGTCAGTAATCTGCCATGGGTCTTCTTTAAAACGAGACCAAACTTAAGTCTGTGCTCCCACACTTCAAATTTATTTACACTTTTTTTTTTTTTTTTGGACATGGACACTTTTGCATTTTTGTCCATTATGGACTCATGTGTAACTTTTTTTTTTTTTGATTGGTGCACAAGGGTTAAATAAATCTGTCAAGCTTTTATGACAGCCACCATTTAAATGTTTATATATTAAAAAACGAATTGAAGTAGAAATATAATTATAACTTGATTAATAGTGATTATAACTTTATAACTTGATAAATTATAACTTTCTTACAAAAACGTCACTGTAATATAAATGTTTGTATACAACATAATTTTAACCGTCACTATTATAGTAATGTGGTACCAACTGACTCTCATGTAAATTTTACAGCATTTGCTGAATTTTTTTTTCCTAGAGAAAATTTGCCACATACTGCACCTGATATATATATTCAGAATAATCCATTTTGAATCTGAACTGAAATCCAATCAAATCGCAAGGTTGTGAATCAAATTGAATTGTGAGATTTTTGTTAATACTCAGCCCTAATAGGAATTGTGGGCCCTCAAGATCACGTTCAGCGAGGGCGTGGGGGAAACGGGCCCCACACATCAATGTCCTGCGTCACCACTAGTTTCGTCTCTAATAATGAAACTTTGCTCAGTCTACAGAGTGATGTGTGACGTTAAGTGAAATCTGAGCTGTGTTCTGCTGGACTCTTGCAGGGAAACTCAAAGAAGAACAAGAGCCGATAATGTGGACAGACGTCTGTCTCAGTGACGCCGAACATTCCCACACCAAACTGCAGACATGTGACAGGAAGCAGCTGATCTCCAGAGGAACCCATAGCTGTGTGTGTGTGTGTGTGTGTGTGTGTGTGTGTGTGTGTGTGTGTGTGATGGTGGAATTACAGCGTCTGTTTCTCCTCACGCAGATGTTGTCTGTTACTCATACACACTCAAGTCTGTTTTAGTTCTGCTAAGAAGCACGTGTGAATGATTCGCCAGGTAAATCAGTGACGTGAAGAGGTAAAATCACAGTAAACTTGTGTGCTGATTTTCACAAGAATATAATGAACAAAATCTTCCAGATGAGAGGGGTCCATGTGAATCAACACACTGAATCCACAGTGATTTTCCTGCTTCATTTCCTCTGAAAATAAACCATGTTTTTATGCACTAAATGTATTGTTGTTGTCTATAGTTCATGAAGTCATATATCACAGATGGAGATTAATGTGCAGTGGAGTATGATGTGAATCTGTCACTGAAACCATTCAGCTCTTGAATGCTCTGATAGTTGATGAAGAGCAGCGTGAGTGTCGTGATCATCTCATCAGAGTCTCTTTTATTTCTCTTTGTATGGATCTGTTTAGCAGCACAATGTACTGGATTCAACCAAAATCAAGAAAATAAAGCCGTAAACTCAACCCTTTTGCGTACAGTTTTTTCATTTTAGGGTTTGTTTGCACGAGCCTAATGTTCATCAAAAGATGACCAAACAGTGGACTAAAAATAAAAAAAGGGTACGTTTTTGGGAGCTGGAGTTCCTCCCGTTCTCCAGATTACGATTCCTACTACGGCTGCGGCTGAGCTCATGAATATTAATCAGGTCAATCTGTCGTTGTCTGTGACCTACTAGAAGAAAACGTTCGCTTATGAATATTGATGTGATGCTGTAGCGTTATCTCGTGAATATTAATTAGGCTGTTGAGGTTGATTGGTGATCTTCCGTGCCTCATGAATATTAGGTGAGTCCTTCGCCGTAGTAGAGCGGCGGAATCCGCTTCCCGTTCGGGATGTTTTGGCTGGAATCTCGTCCGCTCCACTTATTTCTGCCATTTTGAGAAAACAGCGTCTGGACCGGATCATTCATCTAAAACCATGAGGTGACAAAATATTTCAGACACACGCACACAACCGCTGTTTCCACTTGTTCTGCAGCTGTTTGCCGTTGTTGTATGTAGTTAGAAAGTTTACTGCAAACAAAGAGACAGAGAAATAGCGGATCACACAGTCCCTGAAGTTCATCAGAATCCGTTTTAATCTTGACTGCGAGGAGAAGACGAGACTTTGATGAAGAATATATTTTTAAACCTCCAGCAGTGTGAGAAAAGTGAGCCAGCATGTCTTTTAGGGTTTTTTCCTCAGGATTGACCGAGTTCTTTGTTTGTAAGTTCATTTCAGAGTTCACTTTATTCTGTCAGAGCAAATGTGACTCTTTTCACTTGGTGTGTTGAGCTGTCAGTTGTTTGTGATGTTGAATTTTTTGCAGCACATCAGTAAAAAAACTGTGTGTGTGTGAAGTTGATGTGGTTAAACCGCTGCTGGCATCATCTGGTCAACCATCTCAAGACTAGATGATGCAGGATTACCAGAGGAGTTGGTTGCTAATCGCTTAACTTAACTTGTTCTGGAGAAAAACAAACAATATAATTCTTGTTCACAGTCGCATCAAAACATCAGGTTCTGCGTCACTGAAGTTTTTCACGGAGACACAGGAGATGATTGGAGTGATTGCACAGCTGTCCTGTAGGTGGCGATGCGCAACAAGAATGTAATTCAACATCATACAAATGAAGAAGAAAGAAATAAGCTGTTTTTCTGCTTAGCATCTGTTTCCATGCTGGAATCGGTGCTCTATGACTGTGTTTCTGGATAAGCACAAACGCTTGAGTCTCTGACTCTGAAATTACTGAGCTGTTGTGTCCCTGAACTATGTATTTAATAACAGGAGGGGCCACAACTTTATGCTGCTAAAATGGACAGTGTGTTTCCCAGTGTGTAAAGAACACATAGAGACAGATGTGTCTTATAATCCATTGGGAGGAACTCAGGAGATGGTGTCCGTAAGCGTCAGTGGTTCTCAAGGCCAGTCTCTGTCTTATTTCACACGTCTGATTCAGATCATCAGCTGCTTAGAAGAAACAGGAGCTCAGCTGAGGAGCTGTGTCTCATTATACAGCCGCGTGTGTCGTTATGGCTGCCTCTTTCAGAAAAGAAGTCAATTATATAATGGTTACGTTTCTGAAATGAGTCGTTCTTGATGAAGTCTGTGAGCTCTGGAGTGTGCGGCCTTTGACATGAGACGCCGCACGTGTGCGTCAGATCAGACGTGCAGATCACCAGGACTGACACACTGACACACAGCATTTAGAGTTTAACCTTGAAAGACCCAAATTTAGACAGAAAAAAAGGTGAAAAAATTATTTCACCATTTATATGTTGTGGTTGTGGGAGGCCTCTAATGCAGAAAAAAATGAGTTTTAACTTTTTTGATATTTTAGTTTTTGGTGAAATGTTGTAATATCGCAACATTGGGCTCTTGGGGAAGCAGAATTTCAGTGTTTTACTCACTATCTGAACAAATGTACATCTCGAGGTTTTTTGCAGGGTGTAATGCTTCTGTAACCTTGTATCAGTGGCCTCTATGAATATATAAAATAATAACCACAAAATAATGATACAATAAATCATATTTTATGAAAATTTAATTTATTATAAAATATATGCTCAGATTATATTTACAAAACCTAAACGAAAACTTTAATCACTTGACTTTAAACTTTCATCACTTGTATCAGAGTTCATCTCAAAGTCACTCCTCCCATGTTGGACAGCACCAGTGACATCAAACACATACTGTGTGAAGAGACGGTCTTTCCTGGCTGATGGCATTCTGAAATAGAAAAAAAACATTTTTTTTTTATGCTAAATCATTTCAATGCAAATCAATCCCAATCAAACTTACACATTGTGAAGGATTCACCCATTCCACTGAATTCACACATTACTGTCTGAATACAGCTTATTGTGCCCTTGTTTGTCATGCTAATAGCACTGATACCCCAAATTACAGAACATTATCACCTGTCCCTCATGCGGCAGGCAGATATTTGGGCAAACAAGCAAACCCCAGAAAGAAAAGTATATTTTATAAATGGTAAGATACAGATTTCAAAATATTGCTACACAAATTCTTGAGAAAATAATTTAAAACTTGTGAATGATCAAAAACAGTATGTTTCTACTAGTTTTTTTTTTTTTTTTTTTTGTACATGGAACAGGTGAGAAGCACAATTCATCCATGTAATGTGTAAGGTGCACAGGCAAATTTTGCTAACCCTTTAACCCAATGTTGCAAAAATACAACACTGACATAAACAAGCTCATAATCTAAAATGATCAAAGCATTCAACAAGACTCTAATATCTACATGATCTAGACATATTATTAATCACAGAAAAAAAAATATTTTGGGTATTTTACTTACTTGAATGCTGATTTATCCAGTCCTGAAAAACAAGATGGTGTGACTTATTTTTAACATCTAGCATCCAATTGCATTGGAAGGCTGAACAATAAGACCTAAATATGGGTTTAGAGAGGAAAATAAAAGAACAGGGTTTTTTTTTTTTTTTGGTCAAGTTAAAAATGATGTAATATTACAAGAGTGGGCCGTACAGGGTTAAAGCAGACAACTTACATCATTCAACAACAGCAACAGAAATCTAGCTTAACCTGGAGAGCATCAAAATAAATTCAATATAACAAGTGAAAACAAATACAAAATAAATATATACTGAGTAATCCACTATTTTGTAGAGGGAGGTGAAAATGGCAATTCAAGTTACAGTGGCTAAAATGACTTCAGAAATATGGCAGCATCGTGTTATTTTTACACAGAGATTGGTAGGTCCTTTAGTAAAATATGTTGTCCTTAGCAGTCTTTGTTGCATTATGTGCCAATGGTGACCATTCAAAAATGGTAAAAAAGCTGTTTTCTCCAAAGTTTGCCTGCCTGTAACGAAAGAAGCATTGGCTAAAGATATCTTAATGTCCTTTTAGATTTTGAGTCTTAACAAACTTTCTTTTTGGCATCTTCATTTTTAAGGCGCTGTATTGTTCAGTTCCAGAGATAATGGAATCTTAACGGGGCTCCAGGAATAAATAATTCAATTACACACATTTTCAGTGGTAAAAACCCAAATGTGGGTACACTTCTTTTCTTTTAAAGATGAATGTGTGAAGAACAAAAGAAATGTTGAAACTCGAAATGTATCTTGTTTCCTTTTATCAAAACAATTGCACAGATCCTACTTGACTGAGTGCCATAAATATTCTTTTTCCAAAGTTTGCATTCCTGTAACTGTAAAAAGAGTTAAAGATATATCCGTATCATTCTAAACGAAATAGTGGATTACTCAGTAAATATACATCCATGACATTTAATATTTTAGCTTTCATTGCTATACATGTTTAAATATTTGAAAAAATTAAAATTAAATATTTGAGCCAGGGACCTTTGTTTATGTCGACATGGAATGACCCAATTATAAATTTTTGTAACCGGGGCAGGAAACCACTTCTCACAACACGCTACTAAAGCAGATCCTTTTTATGCTCAAACAGCAACATTACACACTAACTGAAGCTGAAAAAGTGTAAAAGCATATTAGAACCCCTTTCATGAAATGACTGAGCATGCAGAATGTTAAGTACTACATGATCAACAATATAAACAAGCATTTCTTTTTGCCCCATTTGACACCCTGGATGTGTAAAGAGTCTTATAACATCATCCCTATGAGTGTCAGTGTGCAGCAGGGTGAAGGGTTGGTGTTTCCTGTGTTTATTCATTTGTCCCTGAGGAATGTGAGGATAGTCTGTCATGCACAAGACAGTTAAGAATCTCTGGAGCCCTTCAAAAAGACTCACTATCGCTCTCTTACTTAAGTACAATTGCTGCTTTCAATGTTTCCAACTAAGACACCCAGTAATACATCCCATGCTAATGTGTGTGTGTCCTCTCTCTGCAGAGTCAAAGCATCCCATGTGTCCATGCTTGTCAACACATAGTTATAAGACAACATTACCAGACTAATCCACTGGTTTGAAACTCATTTAGATTTGTAAGTACCTTATTTGTATGTGTCTATTTCTATTTCTGCAGAAGACTGTGCACACAAGAAGAGTAAAACGATGTGCTCCACGAATCATCCAGCCAACTGGGTAACGTTTGAAGATGAAGGGACGACCTTCTCCTCACCCCAGAAATCCCTGCGCTCTTCTACATCAAACTCAGGTTCAATACCTCGGCCCAACGGGTTAAAACTTGTTCTGCCATCCCTGGGGAGTGAATCATGGAGCTTCAGCTCTTCCATTGAATCCCCTTCCATGGATTTCAGTCTCAATGGGAGCTCATGTGTGCCCAGCAACACTCCTCTGAACACTCCGGTGGCTCTGACTCCAGCGGGTCCATCTCCCTTATGTTACGCTCCTCAGGAGCAGCCGGACTTCTCCAGCGGTCTGTCCAGCTTCTCTCAGAGAGGCTCCATAAAACTTCCTGAAGGTTCTGCTTTTCTCAAAGCATCTCATGATGAGCCAGGGCATTTTAACCCCTTCTGGGGGGAAGCTGAGCATAAACGAGTGTCCTGGACCTCATCGTCAGACTCCGACTCTGGACCCAGTTTGCCCCGTTTCTTCATCCGTACCAAGGACGGCAATGAGCCACCCCAAGACCACCTTCAGTACTCCTACTCCTATATATGCCATAAACTAGAACAGCTGAGAACAGAGGAGAACCAGCAGGAAGGTGATGATGGGAAAGCGGAAAAGGAGAAGCGACCTTCAGGCTTAGGTGCTGCAAAAGATCAAGTGATGAAGAGAACTCCGTCCGCCTTCGTCCCACAAGGATTGTTCCTCGGTCAGAGGAGACACGGTTGGTCCTTGATGCTTCGGATCCCAGAGAAGAAGAACCGCATGTCTTCGCGCCAGTGGGGTCCCATATACCTGCAGCTGCTGCCCGGAGCGCTGCTGCAGCTCTTTTATGAAAAGGGCTTGGAGAAACCCTTCAAAGAGTTCCAGCTGCATGCTAACTGCGCTCTCTCGGGTCCAAAACTCGAGAGTTACGGAGAACCGCGCAAGATCGCCACGCTGAAGGTCGAGCATGTGTCGTACGTCGAGAGAAAGCGCTATCATCCTAAACATGAGGTGACCCATGAACCGGAAGTGGAGCAACTCTTGAAGTTCGGCACCACAGAATACGGAGACTTGGAGAACTTGCTGGTGTCCATAGAAGAGGAGCTCCTGCGGTTACCAGTGCCGCACCAGCAGCACAAACACTACGAAGAGCAGGAGTTGTCCTTGCAGATATCTGACCGTGTCTGGATGCGGCAAAGCAAGGACGGCGCTGTTCTCGAGTGCACGGCCATAACGCAAATTCACTGTCTCGCCTTCTTGAACGGGGCAGTGGAGTGTTTCCTGGCACTGAATGACCTGGGGCTTCTCAGACAAGCCCCCGCGTACGGTTCTGATGAGGAAGAGGACATCTGGATGGAGATTGCTGACTACCATTTCCACCGGTGTGTCAGAGAGGCAGAGTTTGTAGACAAACGGCTGATTAAGTTCTGTCCTCCGGACGCTTGTCGAGTGGAGCTCATGCGCTACAGGACGGTGCCCCTCTGCTGCGGGGAGCCTCCGCTCTCCATTAAAGCCGTGGTGACTGTGCAGGGTGCCTGCGTCGAGCTCCAGGTCTTCCTCAATGTCCTGTCCAGTTTCCCATCGCCTACAGAGACGGTCTGTGAAAACCTAGTGGTTCAGGTGCCGTTCCCCGGCGACTGGGTCAAAGTGCCCAACAGCATGCCGCTGCTGCGACAGAAGTCTCTGAAGGCTCGCATGAACAGAAACACGTGTCTGGGCTCAGCGCATGTGGCCGAGTCTCAGTCTGTGATGCACGTGTCTGTCGGCACGGTCAAATATGAGAATGTGCATCGGGCCATCGTTTGGAGAATTGAGCGGCTTCCACCAAAGAACGTGGGTAAGAAAACACAAAGTGGCGCCCTATTTGAATATCAGTGGTGGGTATATTATCATAGGTTAATGAAAAATATATACATTATATGTTACAATTTTATCTCTGTGAGGTAAAGATTTTGAGTCAGGACTGCAGACTGAATCAGATGACTTGTGTTTCCACTGCATTGCAGACGTCATAACAGTCCAAGGAGTTTTGACACGACAGAAGTATAAAATATGGAAATAGTAAAACACATTTGTTTCCGGTGCCTATTGTCAGAGTCAAATATACCATTTAAGTAAATCATTTTCAACTTTAGATTAAATGGAAAAAAAAACTTGTCATGAAGCAACTAATGTTCGACAAATGAAGATCAAATTTGGGTTGCTTAAATTCTAATTTAAAAGAATTTAAACCCCATAACGAAGTCAGATTTATTGGATGTATTGGATAACTCATTAAACCAGTAACATATCTGACCCTTATTGAGGCAGGTTAACAACAGGGAACCATTTTTTTTTTTTTTTTTTTAGATATGTCTAACTCAAAATGACCTACAAACTGAAACTGATGGTGAATTCATACTAAGAGTGTTTGGATTGACCCAAGGAGCTCACTAATGGAGCAAACAGTAACATGCAACATACCAAAAGAAAAAAAAAGCATTTACTTAAAAAAAAAAAAATAAATAAATACTAACACTTGAATTTGAGTGGCATGAAAAAAAAAATATAAAAATCAATTTATATATCAATTTATGTCAATATATCAATTTAAACAGGACTAGTTCCACTGAAAAACTGGAAATAAATTCCCTCAATATGAATGTTTGTCAGATAAATTACATTTCTCTACATTGTAAAACACTGTACATTGTAGATAAATAGACATTATCTACGTGTAATATAAACCATCCATTTTTTTGCTGGATTGCTGAACCTGAATTATTGGCATTACACACATATGAAAACGATGTGTTTGTGAGGATATATCAGGACACGCATGGAGTTCTGTGTGGAGTGCTTAAAGATTGACTGCTGAACTTACAAAGACTGTTGTCTTCAGTCGATTCTTGTGGGATCTGCTCTTGAAATTTGATGTCTTGCTGATAGTTTGTTTTTGAGGCATTTACTGCTGCTAGTAACCCATAGTGCTGGTAATCTCAGGTGAGGCTCAATCTAATGGAACGGCTCTTATTTGGTCATTCATATGTCCGTAAGGTCGGTAAATCTCACAGGTTTTGTGATTTGTCTTCTCCGTTAGCTCTGGAGCAGCTTCAGTCACTGTCGTGTAAGCTGGAGTTGGCGTCAGATCAGGAGATTCCCGCCGACTGGTTCCCGTTTGTCAGGGTTGAGTGTGAGGTGGCAGATGCGGTGGCGTCCCACACCCGCGTGAAATCAGTGGGCATCGAAAGTGACGTTCAGCCGCAGAAACACCTCAGTAGCAGGGCGTACTATCACTGCCAGGTGAAGAAATGTTAACAGTCATATGCAGTGTGGTATTTCATACTGGCTACTGCTTCAGTGTTGGCTCTTTTAGTGAATACTTGAAATCGTTTACTATGTGTCTTCTGTATTTCACTTGTCTTGAAGGTGGAAATTGAGAAGAAGCTGATTGAGGCCGAGTCGGTGAAGCAGTCGAGCTGCGCGACACAGTGATGATGGAGGACGCCGGATCATCTGCGTTCATGTCGCTCGTTACAATAAAACCAGCAAAAGGGCTCAATCACAGATTTCTTATTATTATTGGTATTTTTCTACCATCATTTCTTATACAGAATTCACCCTCCAGTATGCCAACCATCTAGTGTTATTAGGTAAACAAATTTTATTAACCATGAAAATAATGCAACCTTATATGTAAATGTATTTTTCCAAAGTATGTTAATATCTATAATGGTCTTATCCAACAAGTTATAATATTGCTGCACTTTACAATTCTGACTCCATTTTAGATTCATATGGGACTGTAAGAAATATGGGAACATGCATATACATACACATAAAATGCACCTGTCTGACAAATGTTTGCAAAACATGCTTTTGCAAAACATACATTTTACTAGCCTCGAGACTTTCACATGTGCAATAGGATTTTTTTTTCATGCAAGCAGAGGAGCATTTATGTGCCTACAAGACACTTGATCTGAATGTGCATGTGACAGTCTCAGGGCTTTTACTGCAAGTGTCACTTTAGGGCCTCAGTAGTGTGTGATCGCCTAGGACGGTTATTAACATACACTTATGCATTCATCATTATTTATGTGGTTTCATGAAGTCATATTGTCCTAATAAGAGTGTGCATAATAAAGAAAAGCCCATTTGTTTTACTCGTCACATGTCTGTCACTCTCATCTCCACTGCTTCATAACCTGCTGACACTTTAAAACATATTCACTTTATTTTTCATATTCGTAGTATTTATGGAATGTTTTTGTCAGTGATTGGCACTCATCAGAGGCTTTGTTCACACTGCAGGAGAAATACAACTGTTTTTCAGACTGTTCAAACTGCAAGTTAAATGCTGACCGATATCGCTTCAGTTACTGACCTAACCTCGGTTCCCTGAGATAAGGGAATGAGGGTTGCGTGAAACGCAATGTTTTACTCTGTACTAAAGCTTGATTCGTTCACGTTTGTGTAGCTGCACAAACCAATGGCGCTTTAGACCTCCAGAAAGGGCAGAGCCGACCACTACATAAGTCGGCTTGCAGCACCATTCATCAGATCATTCGACTGAAGCGACATAGATTGAAGAAATAGATTATGCAGTGAGAGTTGCCTTCTGAGGCGAAGAGGTCGACCTCTGTCTTCCTGGAAATCTCCTAAATGTTCCAAACCATTTGAGGATGTAGCGTCTATTCGCCTGCGGCTACATTGCCTCTGGACAGCATGTCTGCACCAAGGTTCAATCTGCGAGGAGTTAAAAAACCAGAGGAGTTCTTTCTGTGGCCAGAGGAGGAGGTGATGAGCCATCCTGTAAAGGGGGTGAGACCTGAGACTGCCTTGATGATTGATGTAGGCTACCACTGTCATACTGTCTGACTGGACTAAGACATGGTGCCCTTTTAAGGCTGGGAGGAAGGTTCTCAGGGCTAAGAAAACGGCCTGCTTCTGGGCGGAGTCTAGAATAGTTCCCAGAAGGGCAACTTGCTGTCTGGGCAACAAGTGTCTCTTGTGCGGGTTGATAACCAATCTGAGACGCTCCAAGTGGCTGAGTACCACAACTCCCTGTGAATGATCAGCCCCCTGGCTAGGACTAGTTAATCGCTGACGTAATTCAGTATGCAGATTCCCATCTGTCTCAGAGGGGAAAGACCACATCTGTGCATTTCGTAAAAGTGTGGGGCCAGAGACATTTCAAACGGAAGGACTGCATACTGATAGGCCGCTCCCTCGAACACAAATCTCAAGTACGGTCTGTGATGGGGGGCTATGTGAATGTGAAAGTTTGCATCTTTCAGATCCACCGTCACTCTCATGCAAGGGACCCCTGCAGGAGCCACACTTTTGGTGCGACATTTGCAACAATGTGTGCTGGAAATTTGCTCTCAGGAAATGCTCTAGAATGTGCTCTTCACGCACCAGATGTCGGCGGGGAAAATCTTCACTGCAGAGGCTTCTTTAAAGGCGGCGGGCAGAGTGGAACTTCTTTTTTGGTGTCTTCCTACGGCTTCCTTGCAGAGTCAGCGGAGAGATGGTCCTTGTCGCCGAAAGAGAATGATCTGATGAATGGCGCTGCGAGCTGACTTATATAGTGGTCACCTCTGCCCTTTCTGCTGGGCTAAAGCGCCATTGGTTTGTGCAGCTACACAAACGTGAACAAATCAGGCTTCAGTACAGAGTAAAACAGAAGATTTCCCCATAGCGTTTCACACAGTGGGAGAGACTGTTCGAAAGGGAAATTTTGTTTAGGAATAAAGCTGTAGTGCAGCAATTAAAGTTTTTTTTTTCTTGTTGATCCTTTGGATAAATGTTGATTTGATCTGCAGCACAGATGTATAGAAACATCACAAACCCACAGCCAAAACTCAGGTATTTATACATGGTTCCTATTCTATCTGTCAAATAAACCTGTCATATTAAATTATGTATGTTGCAGGCTCCATAACAAATTGTTTTGTTCCTTTTTTGTAAGTCTTTTTTTAATTTATATACACTGTCCTCCAAAAGTTTGGAAACGCCCTAGAAAAGTGGGGTTTTGGACAATATTGGCATGAATCCTTTTTAATTCGTAATAATTTTGCACCGATAAGGGACAACACAAACGCCGAAAACATATTTTATTACATAAACAGTTTATACATAGAAAAAACTTACATTTTTGATTGATCAAAATATCCAGCATTAGCAGCTTTTACAGCTCTGCATAATCTGCGCCTAAATTCATTGTGTTCAATCAATTGTTGAAGCTATTAAGGTGTGAGGACCCAAAAATCTTTTAAAAACCTGGGCCAAGTTTAAACCAGTAACCAGGCGTCACAGCTGGCAAAGGCTGATGAGAGGGTTTGAGATACTGGATTTTTGACTTTCATGAGCTGTACGCTCTAATCATCAAAATTAAAACAAAAAACTTTAGAAATATTTTACTTTACATGAAATGAATCTAGAATATATGAACGTTTCTGTTTTTAAAATAAATTAAAAAAATTTAAAAAACTTTTTTGAAAAAACTTTTTCATGATATTCTAATTTTATAAGATGCACCTGTATATATTGCCATTATTATGTAATCAAACTGAAAATTATTATTGCTGGTCTTCAATGATAATGTCAAGTTACTTTAATGTATTTGCACCAAAAAATGATAAGGATTTATGCTGATATCATCCAAAACCAACTTTGCCAGGGGTGTTTCCAAACTTTTGGAGGGGGTTGTATATCTCTCTCTATATATGATAAATTATGTTTCTGATCAAAAAAAAAACTGGGTACCAGGTTTAATGATGTTTCAGAAGTAGTTGCTTTTTTCTCCATTTGTGAGAAAAAACGCTCAACCACTTGACTGTTGATACGGCCCGCAAATTCAGGAATAAGCTCAATCCTCCTTAGCACATCTTTCTCATACTTGGTGTTCTGCTCATGCTGTTTATCATAGAGCACATAATGCTCAGACAATCCCCATTTGCATTAGAACTTTTTTTTTTTTTTTTGCCTTTATTAATCATGAAAGACAATGTTGTTGGAAATATTAGATTTCCATGTCTAGCCAGTCCTCAAGCAAAATTTTAAATTGCTGTATTTAGAATGTGCTGCCAAGTCTATATAATCCCTTTTTCACTTTACGATTTTCTTTAGCAACACACAACACTATTCATCATTCCACAAATGTAATTAGTAAAAAGAGCATCCCATGCTTTAGCAAATATTTTGTCATAACCACTATGATTCTTTATTTCCGTGCAAAGTTGCAGAATGAGATCCAGGAGTCATGAGGTTTTTTTGTTGTTGTTGTTGTTTTTTTTCACCTTTCACCTCTTCCACTTGTCAAACAATAAACTAAAATTAAAATTGTATTTGTATTTAAAGACTAAGAATAAATTCATTTTGGTGGAAGCCTTCATTCCACAAGTCTGTCTTTGGGTATTTCTACATTGGTAATCTCAGATGATGTTAGTTTTTTGTGTACCTTCTCCCACTCTGTTATAGACCTACTTTGAGTTCCTCTTTTTTTGTGGCCCAATCCAGAGTGACCATTTATTATAGCCAGGTTGGACAAATGGGTTTGTTTCCTGATCTGTATGCACACAGGTAAAAGACAATAACTTTAAACAATATTTCATTTTTAGACAGCATTAGGCTACTGAATCCCTGAGACAGAAAAAGTAGGCATTCCTATTGTATGAAATCATGTTAAATAAATTATGCCTTTCTGAAGGTTTCCATTAAAAATGATTTCTGAAGAGACTGTAGTCCAAAATTCATCCATGCTGTCACTTACTTCACTTACTGTGAAAGACTGTTGAAGCAAGTTCATAAAAATGATGTGATG